>NC_133482.1:3661749-3666521 GCF_025370935.1 Choristoneura fumiferana | reverse complement strand
GCCTATCTCCTAAACCAAACTGGTATCAATCTAGACTCTTCAGTTTTTAAGATCCCTGGTGGCGTGGCTGTATGAGATATATAGCCACTACTCTGGCTTTACTTCAATTTTGCTAATGTGACATAACCTCAAATTTTTGCAGGTTTGTTTCGAAAATTTCGCTTGATTTTCCTGTTTTTCCTGAACCAAGTTGGGTATCACTCAGGACGTACCTTTTTCCATATACATAGTTATATAGCTAACCGACCTATATAGTCACTTGCTCTGGCTTTTACTTCTATTTTGCAAAAAACGGCAACTTTTAGCAGCGAGGACAAAAATATAATATTTGAGAATTCCCTCGTTATTTTTAATCAGAGTGAGGTATCACTCCATTCTTTAGTAAATTTGAAAGATATATATCTTGGCTATAATACACATATAAAGTCAGTCCTGGCTGGCATAATAGTTTGCAGAAATTCGACTTAAATTTGTTCGTTGGATTTAGGCAGCTAACTTGATCGGCGCCTATCTCCTAAACCAAACTGGGTATCAATCTAGACTCTTCAGTTTAAGATTCCTGGTGGCGTGGCTGTATGACATATATAGCCACCACTCCTGGCTTTACTTCAATTTCGCGATAATGTGACATAAAACCTCAAATTTTTGCAGGTTTGTTCGAAAATTTCGCTTGATTTTCCTGTTTTTCCTGAACCAAGTTGGGTATCACTCAGGAGTTCCTGTTTTCTATTCCATAGTTATGTAGCTAAACGACCTATATAGTCACTGCTCCTGGCTTTACTTCTATTTGCAAAAAAACGGCAACGTTCTAGGCAGCGAGGACAAAATATATATTTTTCGAGAATTCCCTCTGTTTTTTATATCAGAGTGAGGTATCACTCCATTCTTTAGTTTTGAAAGATATATATCTTGGCTATAATACACATATAAAGTCAGTCCTGGCTGGCATAATACTTTGCAGAAATTCGACTTAATTTGTTCGTTGGATTTAGGCAGCTAACTTTGATCGGCGCCTATCTCCTAAACCAAACTGGGTATCAATCTAGACTCTTCAGTTTTAAGATCCCTGGTGGCGTGGCTGTATGACATTATAAGCCACTACTCCTGGCTTCACTTCTATTTCGCGGTAATGTGACATAACTTCAATTTTTGCAGGTTTGTTCGAAAATTTCGCTTGATTTTCCTGTTTTCCTGAACCAAGTTGGGTATCACTCAGGAGGTACCTGTTTCTATATCCATAGTTATGTAGCTAAACGACCTTATAGTCATTGCTCCTGGCTTTACTTCTATTTTGCAAAAACGGCAACGTTCTAGGCAGCGAGGACAAAAATATAATATTTTGAGAATTTCCCTCTGTTATTTTTAATCAGAGTGAGGTATCACTCCATTCTTTAGTATTTTGAAAGATATATATCTTGGCTATAATACACATATAAAAGTCAGTCCTGGCTGGCATAATACTTTGCAGAAATTCGACTTAATTTGTTCGTTGGATTTAGGCAGCTAACTTTGATCGGCGCCTATCTCCTAAACCAAACTGGGTATCAATCTAGACTCTTCAGTTTTAAATCCCTGGTGGCGTGGCTGTATGACATATATAGCCACTACTCCTGGCTTCACTTCTATTTTCGCGAAATGTGACATAACCTCAAATTTTTGCAGGTTTGTTCGAAAATTTCGCTTGATTTTCCTGTTTTTCCTTAACCAAGTTGGGTATCACTCAGGACGTACCTGTTTCTATATCCATAGTTATGTAGCTAAACGACCTATATAGTCATTGCTCCTGGCTTTACTTCTATTTTGCAAAAAACGGCAACGTTCTAGGCAGCGAGGACAAATATAATATTTTGAGAATTTCCCTCTGTTATTTTAATCAGAGTGAGGTATCACTCCATTCTTTAGTAATTTTGAAAGATATATATTTGGCTATAATACACATATAAAAGTCAGTCCCTGGCTGGAATATTTTGCAGAAATTCGACTTAATTTGTTCGTTGGATTTAGGCAGCTAACTTTGATCGGCGCCTATCTCCTAAACCAAACTGGGTATCAATCTAGACTCTTCAGTTTTAAGATCCCTGGTGGCGTGGCTGTATGACATATATAGCCACTACTCCTGGCTTCGCTTCTATTTCGCGGAAATGTGACATAACTTCAAATTTTTGCAGGTTTGTTCTAAAATTTCGCTTGATTTTCCTGTTTTTCCTGAACCAAGTTGGTATCACTCAGGATGTTCCTGTTTCTATATCCATAGTTATGTAGCTAAACGACCTATATAGTCACTGCTCCTGGCTTTACTTCTATTTTGCAAAAAACGGCAACGTTCTAGGCAGCGAGGACAAAAATATAATTTGAGAATTTCCCTCTGTTTTTTTAATCAGAGTGAGGTATCACTCCATTCTTTAGTAATTTGAAAGATATATATCTTGGCTATAATACACATATAAAAGTCAGTCCTGGCTGGCATAATACTTTGCAGAAATTCGACTTAATTTGTTCGTTGGATTTAGGCAGCTAACTTTGATCGGCGCCTATCTCCTAAACCAAACTGGGTATCAATCTAGACTCTTCAGTTTTAAGATCCCTGGTGGCGTGGCTGTATGACATATATAGCCACTACTCCTGGCTTTACTTCAATTTCGCAAAATGTGACATAACCTCAATTTTTTGCAGGTTGTTCGAAAATTTCGCTTGATTTTCCTGTTTTTCCTGAACCAAGTTGGGTATCACTCAGGACGTACCCTTTCCATATCCATAGTTATGTAGCTAAACGACCTATATAGTCACTGCTCCTGGCTTTACTTCTATTTTGCAAAAAACCGGCAACGTTCTAGGCAGCGAGGACAAAATATAATATTTTGAGAATTTCCCTCTGTTATTTTAATCAGAGTGAGGTATCACTCCATTCTTTAGTAATTTGAAAGATATATATCTTGCTATAATACACATATAAAAGTCAGTCCTGGCTGGCATAATAGTTTTGCAGAAATTCGACTTAATTTGTTCGTTGGATTTAGGCAGCTAACTTTGATCGGCGCCTATCTCCTAAACAAACTGGGTATCAATCTAGACTCTTCAGTTTAAAGATCCCTGGTGGCGTGGCTGTATGACATATATAGCCACTACTCCTGGCTTCACTTCTATTTCGCGGAAATGTGACATAACCTCAAATTTTTGCAGGTTTATTCGAAAATTTCGCTTGATTTTCCTGTTTTTCCTTAACCAAGTTGGGTATCACTCAGGACGTACCCGTTTCTATATCCATAGTTATGTAGCTAAATGACTATATAGTCTCTGCTCCTGGCTTTACTTCTATTTTGCAAAAAACGGCAACGTTCTAGGCAGCGAGGACAAAAATAAAATATTTGAGAATTTCCTCTGTTATTTTAATCAGAGAGAGGTATCACTCCATTCTTTAGTAATTCCGAAAGATATATATCTTGGCTATAATACACATATAAAAAATCAGTCCTGGCTGCATAATACTTTGCAGAAATTCGACTTAATTTGTTCGTTGGATTTAGGCAGCTAACTTTTGATCGGCGCCTATCTCCTAAACCAACTGGGTATCAATCTAGACTCTTCAGTTTTAAGATCCCTGGTGACGTGGCTGTATGACATATATAGCCACTACTCCTGGCTTCACTTCTATTTTGCGGAAATGTGACATAACCTCAAATTTTTGCAGGTTAATTCGAAAATTTCGCTTGATTTTCCTGTTTTCCTTAACCAAGTGGGTATCACTCAGGACGTCCTGTTTCTATATCCATAGTTATGTAGCTAAACGGCCTATATAGTCACTGCTCCTGGCTTTACTTCTATTTTGCAAAAAACGGCAACGTTCTAGCAGCGAGGACAAAAATATAATAAGAATTCCCTCTGTTTTTTTTTTAATCAGAGTGAGTATCACTCCATTTCTTTAGTTATTTTGAAAGATATATATCTTGGCTATAATACACATATAAAAGTCAGTCCTGGCTGCATAGTATTATGCAGAAATTCGACTTAATTTGTTCGTTGGATTTAGGCAGCTAACTTTGATCGGCGCCTATCTCCTAAACCTAACTGGTATCAATCTAGACTTTTCAGTTTAAGATGCCTGGTGGTGTTGCTGTATGACATATATAGCCACTACTCCTGGCTTTAATTATGGACTCTAATCTTTATGATATAAAAGGACTTTCCTGGCAATTTGACACAAAATATGTTTTCTCGCCGGTGGTCCCTTCTTGTGTACTTAATCAAAGCCTTTGCCTCGAGTGTTGTTTAATTGTGTACATTGCGACCTATTCCATGATGTTTTTATTTATTTTAACCGATCGAAAATGACACTTCTTAATTTGGTCGGATTATCACAGGCAGCTGACTTTAGGCAGCTAACTTTCTGCGGGCTTTAGGTAATAATAATGCATTGTCAATTGTCATGTTACTCGTTAAACCTTGCCAAAATCAACTACATGTATATAAGAGGACAACAGCATTACCTCTATTATATTGACTTAGTAATGTGAAGCTTCTTATCATCATCATCATCATGTCAGCCGAAAGACGTCCACTGCTGGACATAGGCCTCCCCAAGGCTCTCCACTCAGATTGTGCTTTTCGCATCCACCGCGATCCCGCGATCTTAACCAAGTCGTCGCTCCATCCTGTTGGAGGCCTACCGACAGCTCGTCTCCCGGTCCGCGGACGCCATTCGAGAACCTTCCGACCCCATCGGCCATCAGTCCTGCGAGCAATTATAAGTTTCTTATAATCAGAACAACTTTTAA
>NC_133482.1:3613422-3661649 GCF_025370935.1 Choristoneura fumiferana | reverse complement strand
CGTGCTAATACCTTCAGGAGACCCACTTGCTCGTTTACCACCCAGTCGAATAAAAATAATAATAATTTAATACCATAATTTACTAGATGATTTTAAATAATGTTACAAACCTTATTGTAATGTACACGACTTGACAATTAAATAAATACTTAAATATGTAAATAGTTCAGCAGATCGTTGGTTTACCTACTTTGGCTAAATGTCTATGTAAATGTTTTACAGAATTTTGATGCTCAAACTGCAATGCCTCAAAATAGTGACAATGCTTCGAATCAAAAACTACCACGGAAACCTTTATAGAGGTATTCAATCACACTAATTTAAGCATCTGCTGAACGAATCAGGCGTCATTTTGCGGAGGTTCATATCAATTAATAACGACTTCATAGGCGTTCTCCCCCGTATTAAAATATATATATATATTAATAGAGAAGGACATGGTATATACAACATTATTAATAAAGTCATTCAACCAACTAACAACCCTAGCTATATCAAGCGAAAAAGCAAAACTTGCATTATTTATAGACCAAGAGATGAAAATTGGCGCCCGCAGCTGTATTTTAGTTAGCTTTTAAATTATTATGCGCTATGAACAATTCTTGTGGCAAATTGGATGTTACTAAATAATTGGCCTTTCTGGGATGCAAATTAATGGTTCTGATTGATGTATTAGTGCCGGTACCGAGTATTCTGAATTCAGTGGCCAATATTGGAATCGCACAATGGAATCAATGGCAGATACGGGTAATGTTACGGATATGTCGGAAGACTTAGGGCCTGTTTCATCACTTGTCGACTAACTTTAAGTGACGGATATCAGTGATGCCGTCTCTGTTTGTTTTGTCCGAATAAACAAAGATGACATTACTTTTATCTGAGACTTAAAGTTAATCGACAAGTGGTGAAACAGGCCCTTAATGTGCTTAAAGTTACGTCATTAAATTTAACAATGATTCGCTTTATGGCTTTAGTAATAACTATTTTACTGCAACTTATTTTAAATGCGCTAGTGTTGCCGTAATCGTCACGATCTTATGCAAGAAAAGCGACTACGACTTTGGAAAAAAAAGCAAGTTCAGCTAACCATCTAATTCCAAAATTCTTGTCTGTAGAATTATTAAAAGTAGATATAGTAGCTAAGTATTGTGAGCAACTTGACAAGTTAGAGGACTTTTGCAAAACATGGCAAGGGACTTGCCGAACAAAAACAAGACAGCTGCAACCAAACGAATTAAACACGTAAATGAACCCGGCATTATTTTAAACTGTCACCGAAGCATTTGCTACGCGTTTTGTCGTACGGTATCAAAGACTTGGCTCGTTTTTTTACAACGCGGGACAGACACAAATAATGTCCGTGCAAAAGTTGAGTTGTGTTCGTTTAGTGCTATTAATATTGTTGGATTTATGTGCAAAGAAATGAATACTTACTGATATAAATGAAACAGCTTATTCGAGTTTACGTGGAAGCTAAAGTTACTGAATCACGCAATTACGGCTGGAAGGATTTGAACGAAATGTGGTATACACAGGTAGTTTATAATCTGGAAAATAGGATACTTTTAGCCCGGGAAATTCCATAGTTCCCGCCGGAATAGCTAGTATCGGTTTAGTAGTTCCGTAATTAATTAGTAGTTCTATACGTAAGATACAAAAAAAAATCGTCTCTTTATATTATTAATTTATAATATAAACTTTTCTAGCCTGTTAACCGCGACTCCGTCCGTGTAGAGTTTGTTTATCGCTATCCTGCGGGAACTACGGAATTTTCCGAGATAAAACTATCCTATATCCTTTCCCGGGACTATCTGTATACCGAATTTCATCTAAATCGATTTAGCGGTTTAGACGTGATGAGGTAACAAACAAACAAACAGATTTATAAAATTTCACATTCATAATATTTAGTAGGACATAAATTATGAAGGCACAAAATCAACAATAAAAAGAAGTAAAATATGAAAATATTTCTAAATATAACGTCCAAACCAGAGCGTTAGTAAATAAAATGAGCCACAATTTGGAGTACTTATGGAAAGGGTTGTACCCTTGTAAATCCATTTATCCTTCGGCCGTACCTTTAAGTATTGGGAATTATGAAGAATTTTGTGTAAAAATAAATAAATGCTACCCTTATTACGAGTACAAAATACCGATTTATATGATGTGTCAATGGCAAAAGTGACATCGTTTTGATTTATTTAGCAAATGAAAATGGAATAGAATAGAATAGAATTGATTTATTTAGTGTAAAAAGTTTAACATATATTATAACACTGAATTGTATTCAAAATCGAAATGTGCCTAAAACATATTTTAATTTAGATTTCATTGAAACATAATTTTGAAAATATCTGGCTAAATTGTTGAAATAATATATTTTTTGTTTATTTTTATATGTTAATGAACTGGAATATAAATTCCTCAGACATTCAATTTATAGATATTAAAAATTCAACTAGCGTCAGATTAGTTCTATACCACAACAGTTCTTGATTTTTTCACATGCGACTTTCTTTATCGTTAGAATCATATATCTAAATTCTGTAAAACTCTGAAGAGCTAGCCCGGGATCGAACGCTGAATCCTTTGCTTGAGAGGCCAATGTCAAGCCTTTAGACTGCCATAGCGTTTTTAAAAGTTATTACGCTGCCTCAAATTCCTACTCTAAAATGTCTACCAGCTCTTGGACTGTAAAACAATCTCCGGCGTTTGACGGCGTGTAAATAGGACTCCATGCTTTACTTCCACTGTGCGAGAAATATCGCGCAATCTCATTTCATTGCTGAGCCACGCAGCTCAGTATTCATAAGTGACCAATCCAAGGCTGCAGTGTATCGCAACTTGCATGAAATTCCCGCTTCGTCTAGTTTAGGTACATAAAGTTTGTGGCAAACTAATTTCTTAGTCAATTTTACCTACCACTGCCTGTAAGTTTAAATCCCCTTGTAGAAATCACTTTACGTGTGGTAAGCGCGATAGTAATTAATGTTACCCCTGTTTTAAGGTATTTGCCGATTTCCCCTTTTCAAAGTTTCGGCGAATTACTGTGCAAGTTCACTGCTGTTTAGGGGTAAATATATCTTTAATTGCGTTATAATTAAATCTGGTGGTGGTAGGATGTACAGGGTTGCTTTGATTTAAATTTGTGTGAGATGACAACGATTAAAGCACAAGGTTAAATAGGTTAAGGTTAATTAAAATAGGGTAATTTAAAATACTATCGCTTGGATTTCCTTCTGATGTCCCACTACATCTCTTCTTCCACTATTAATAAGTACACGTTTTTTATCATAGATTTATTGAAATAACGGTGCTTGCTTATCAGTCAATAAGCATAATGTAACTAATGTATTACGGAACTTGAAAGCCGAAGTCAATTTTTTTTTCAATTTAGGCCTTTATCACGACATTAAATGATTATAACGGATAACTCACGTCTTAAACCGAGTTTAGCTCGACATATTTCGGGCTATTTTATAGCCCTTCCTCTCAGGAGCACGCGACTCTGCTGCGGTGTGCGTGTTGCGGCAGCCCGAAACATGTCGAGCTAAACTCGGCTTAAGACGTGCATTATCCGTTATAATATATCATTTAATATGAGTGAGTCTCACGGTAGTTTCATGTTCTTTATCACGACCTTTTAAGTGCTTCAATATCAATGAAACTGTTACATATATCTATTGTTTCTACGAATCCATGACAGCCTTCCAACCTTTTCTTCCTTTTCTTTTTTTATTTCTAAAGCCGTGATTCAAACCCGGGCTCGCATCTCGTGAGTTTTTTCAAATACATGTGCGAAATTACGTTCACAATTTATCACGAGCTTTACGGTAAAGGAAAACATCATGAGGAAACCTGCACAACCCTGCGCAGCAATTAAATGGTGTGTCTAAAGTTCACAATCCGCACTGCCCAAGCCCTCTTATTCTGAGAAGAGCCTGCGCCCAGCAGCGGGAGGTATATAGGCTGGGAGAGTGATGATGATGAAGATGTTCCCATAGTTCACTATAATATCTTTAACCGCCATTTCCTCCAAAAGCAAACAAACGCGCTACCATTGTCCTTTCTCACTTTTTTACCGCCTAAATCTCGAACTCACGCCGCACCGGAAAGTCGTACGTGCGTGAAAACGTAGAGTTTATTACAGGCGATGAGGTATCATGTCGTAATCGCGAGCGGGCTTTGAACTCTTAAACCTTTTTGTCACTTTCATGCCGGTGTTTGTTTAAAAGAGTGTTTTTATATTGAGGCTTCCAACTTTTGAAGTACATTTAGGGGCTGTTTCACCATCCATTGATTAGAGTTAACTGGCGGTTAAATGTGATGCCGTCTCTATTTTGTATTGTTCGAAAAGACGGAGACGGCATCATATTTAACCGTCAGTTAACACTAATCAATGGATGGTGAAACAGCCCCTTAATCTTTTAAGTTTAAAATCCGTTCGCAAGACCGGCAGATTGCTGATTTGGGACCATTTCGTGACATGCATACGTAACAATTTTTATTTTATTTTATTTTTATTATTGTTGTTTTATTTTTTTGGAAAATAGGGCGCTGTCCATTGGAGGACAATATTGCCAGTGTCTAGTAGGCTTTGCCGTTGTATGGTAAAAATTCTAGAAAACGAAATATGAGATGTAATGGTGGATGAACGATGACAGCGCGAATTCTATTTCTGTTTTTATTATTATTATTCTTATCCATGTCACTTCACGTCATGTAATGTCACGAATAAATGTTTTCTTTCTTTCTTTCTTTCTAAAATCGCAAAAAAACATAAACGGGCGCAAACTCAATGACTGGTAGCTTTGCAAATGTTTTATGACCTAAAATAATATTTTATATGAATTTTTAATGTATTTTTTTATTAATAATGTAATTTTTGTAATAAAAAACAGTTAACACGAAAATCGCAGATTAATGAGCGTATGAGCGTTTGGGCGTTTTCAAAAAAAAAGTGTACCCTTTACTTATAACACCCCTCTTTTTGCATCGGGGGTTAAAAAGAGAGAATAACAGTACGCAAAAAACATCATATCATCATATTTTTGCAGGTGGTAGGACATTGTGCAAGGTCCTCCCGGATTGCTACCACCATCTTGCTCGCTAATCCTGCCGTGAAGCAGCAGTGCTTGCACTGTTGTGTTTCGGCGTGGAGAGTAAGACAGCCGGCGAAATTACTGGCACTTGAGGTATCTCATCTTAGGCCTCTAGGTTGGCAACGCATCTGCAATACTCCTGGTGGTTATGTGTGTCTGTGTGTCTGTATGTCTGTGTGTCTGTCTGTGGCACCGTAGCTCTTAAACGAGTGGACCAATTTGAATGCGGTTTTTTTTATTTGAAAGCTGGTTTTAGAATTTACCTAAATATTTCTAATTTACGTTTTAGCATTAATAATTTAGAGATTTGTAATAGTATAATTTTTGTTTTGAAAAAATTACTTTCTGTCGAGTTTCTTTGTCGAGTTTCTTGCGGCGTATTCTTTTTGGCAATGATAGTCCTTTCAAACCCGCTGGTAGTAAAAAAAATACATATACGTTTTTATTTTTGTTCGCCACAGAAATGTTGTATTAAGTGGATTAACGCTATAGTTCCCATGCGGGCCAAATAAAAATTGGGCGTCTAAATCGTCTTTTCTATCGCAATCTTATGTACCTACTGTTTTACCGCCAACTTACGTCTAATGTAGAATGGTAATTGAAAATGCGCGTATTAGAATTGTCCCAAATGTAACTGATCCGTCACCGTGTCTGTGTATGTATGATCGTAAATCCTCGTGTACTTCATAAAGTACAAATCAATTATAAGAATAACTGCTGATGAATTATAAGAACGGTAGAGTACAAATTTTACAATGAAATAAGAACTTTAAATTTATGTAATTAATTTTCAAAATCAAATAATGTACCTACATACAATGCTCCACTACAGGTCCAGAGGTCGTATCGCCTAACGTTTCTGACGCTCGCGATCGCAATCAAATGACAGTTTTTGTATGCGAAATCTGTCATTTGATTGCCATCCTTAGCATCAGAAACATTAGGCAATACGGCCTCTAGCTTAAATCTACAAAGATCCATCTGTTAAATCTGTTTTAGAAAAATCACATCAAATTCCTTTCGGATTCTATACATTTAAAATAAACTGTTTACCAAAAACGGTTCCAATACCTTCAGGTTTTTATTTCGAGAGAAGAGAGCACTCTAAAATATCTGACACAATTAAGGTTCAATAAAATGAATTGTCCATGAATTTTTAAGACGAATAAGAAATACAAACTCATTTAATATTCCGATTGGTCGCTCCAAACACTTTTGTTCCCTTATTATAAACGCAATAATTCACGAAAACACAAAAACTTTGTGCAAAATTTTAAAGGAACCATTGTGGTTCCAATGCTCAAGCGATAGGCGATTTGGACCATATTTTAATAATTTGAATATCACATTGTTGATGAATAAAAATAAATTTTACGGGACACTTGACATTATTTCTGTGGTGTTAAGGATAAAAAGAAGTCAAAAAAAAAATGAGATTTTTGCACTAATTGGTTCAAAACACAATTATTTTTGACTCATCTCCTTTTTCCTTAACACCACAGATTTGACCTAATCCTGAAGTAAGCAAAGCTTGTGTTATGGGTACTAGACAACGCATAAACATATTTAAATAGGTACATACTAATAATACGAAACACCCCTGGGACGTGAGAAAAAACTTTCGTATTTCATTAACATAAAACATTCGTATTCGTAGTTATCTTACAAATAATTATCTGCCCCGACCAGGGGTCGAACCCGGAACCTCAAGCTTTCTAGTCAGGTTCTCTAACCACTGAGTCCGTTCGTCAAATATCTTTTGCTTAGCAATAAATGTGACTGCTAATCATCCTTATTTGTGAGTGTCATCTACTGATCTGTTTTGTTTAAAAATAAAAATAGCAACTGGGAACTCTAACAATAGTTACTGCATTGCATGACGCAAAATGTTTTGACTGTGAAAGATATACATTTTTGCTTGGAGCTCTAAAATCGATACATATTTAAATATCACACCTGTTACTTTATAAATTTAACCACCGCTTCCGCTTCTCTATTGGAATGAGGGGCAAAAAGCGGTAAAGTTTTTACCCCAAGCATGCGTACACATTTCCCAGTTTAAATTGTGGTCGGTGCTCGGTAAAAACAAAACCCCCACTTGGATCGGTCGTAAATTTTGGCACCGGCGGTAAGGGGCCTTTTTCTAGAAATTCAAAATCAAATTTATACTCAAGCAGGGTGAGGGTTCGGACGAGACTTTTTTGAGATTTGCTATTTTTCTGATCTGATTGTTTTCAGTTCTACAATTTGAGGTGATCTAAAACAAGAAATATTTGCGATACACATTGCATACTGGCTTAAAACATGTCTGCATATTTTTCATATAAGAGGGGGCAAACGAGCATGAAGGTCACCTGATGGGAAGCAATCACCGCCGCCCATGGACATGCCGCCCTTTGTAATATATTTCCAAGACTGAGTCTTATAGAATTTTCAAAGAGCCTATTCTTACGTTTTATAATCTGTAAAAGTATCTGGAAATTTTCCTCTATATTTAAGGAATTTCTTATAAAATTACCTGAATGATACCAACTTAAAATTACCAACTGCTCCGGTACTGCTCTCTATTAATCACATAATATATATTATTAAAAAAAATCGTATTCATATCCTAAGCCACACCTAGACCTCAAAGAAGCAAAACTGGAACGAGCACGGCACATGACCGTGCGAAGTGGAAATTGCGGACAAGGAAGGCCGACCCCAAGTAGATGGGATAAGGTCTAGCCCGGATAATGATGATGTATTCATATCCTAAGCAATACCACGACAACGCTTTATAATGTCATATTTCAAACCCAAGATAATAAGCACCTACTATATTGGAAGCATTTGGTGTTAAAATATGAAATAAAAATGCACATCCACAAGAAACGGGCAATAACCGGTAAAATGGAAGCCTTCTGTCGTTAAAAATTCTTAAAAAGGTTAAAAGATTTTAATTCCCGATTCAAAAATCCCGCCGCGTCGGGGGCGAGTTTTTCCCGAAGACAAAGTATCACAAGTCGTAAATCTTTGAGTTTTTCTCCAAGCGGACCGGGGAAAGCCAGAGGTTTGAATAACAGCGGTTGCACCTGCCATAGAGTAGACAACGGATATAATTTAATGGATAACTGTACATAGACATTTCCAAAAGCAACTACACTTCAATAGTAAAGGTTGACCAGGAATATAAAAACCTGACGCGAGGGCAGCACTTCGACGTTTTATATTGCAACATTCTTTACCCTACTATACGATACCTACCAGTCATATTGACAACGGTGTCGGTGATTATTATTTAAAGGAATATTTTACAATCCATCAGACTGTTTCTATGACAAATACTTTTATAAATTGTGAATTATTTTCCATCCAAGGCTATGGATAATTTTCGGCATTTTAACGCACAAAAATAACACTTTAAAATACCACGCCCAAACAACGTTAAACTTTGACAGCAATATACAGATGGCATTTGAATTGTGTAGCCAGTGTAAGAAATTAGTTCTATTGGTTTTCCGCAATATGGCGAGGTTTTTTATAATTCTGGTTGTTAAAATCTAAAATTTTCCAAAACTAAGGATGATAAGCATTCGTCAAAGGTGGAAATGTAGACGCCATGAGATATCTAGAACCGATTTCATAATAACCAGTTATATTTAGGAAACTATTTAATTTAATGGTCTGAAAAATATTGTGGCACGGAATTGTCCGCAGCCCAAACGGAGATCTTTTGGGAGCACTGCTGACCAGCTAAGAATGTCTTTGGGGTTACATAATGATGATGAAACTATTTAGTTAAAATGCTATCGTTGGAATTTTGAGTCAAAAAGTAGACAACAAAGTCTGTTTGAAAAATCACAATTGGATAAAATAAAATATCAAAATTGGCTAAACGGTAGCTAAATTATTATCCTTCTTTCAGGGCATTTATCGCTAAACACGTTTATAGAGTAAATTCTTCTGCAACCCCTCTGCAAATCCCTACTCTGTAGTAATCAAGAGCAGCACGGAAACATTCGTTTTTCATTTGTCTTCAAGGCACATCAATCGTACACGGTTTCATTTGGACCAGTTCAATCTTTGTTCTAAAAAAAGTAGCTATCAGCCTTAAAAAATTCAGCAATTACAGTTCCATCTGTCTACGGGTTCACGTCAATCAGGTCTTTAGTCGGTTTAAGGATTGATTGATCAGTCACTTAAGGGCTATCGTGATTGAGGAAAAGTTTTCGGTACCTGTGAAAACACTTGGAGACCCAATAGGATAATTCTCTCCGTTTTAGACAGTCAAGTCTGATCTCATGTCAAATGGATTATTCTATGACGTGGCACGTTCAAGAGGACTAAAATCCGTCTTGTGAATGATTGGATAAAAAAACTTTTAATCACAAAAGAATTAAATCAGTGAGTTACATACTTATTTGTTAAATTTGTTTTATACTTTACCCACATTAATGATTTTTTTGTTACTAAACCAGAGCACAATTTTCTAGTGATGTTTCGGGACCAGAGAAAATGTGATAACATCAAATCGATAAGATTTAAAAGTATTTTTTTAATATTATTATTAATATAAATCGTTTATTTCAATAACAAAAAGTTTTTACAAACAGCGATTGAGACCTCCTGGTAGGTAAAAAATACAAAAGCTAGATCCAACAACAATAATTACAAAACTACGGTAGATAGTGAAACTATTCAACAAAATTCGCTACGGCATTCTTAGCGTGCCATTTTTATTTAAACTCCAATGGTAAGCTGGAATCTCCAAAACACTCTAGTGATCTCGGCTTCCATTTAATTATTTTCGGTATGCCGTTAAATGTCCGTGCAAATGGCGCCTACTTTCAGAGGTGTAAATTAAAACCAGTCTTAATCAAGTATCACAACTGAAATTCCGATTAAACTTCGCTGGATCCGACGATAGCTGGTAAAAAGGGAAGAGAGACCAGGTTAATTTGAATCTCCGCGTTTGTAAGCCCAAGAATAATTGGATTTGGACGTTTCAGTTGACAGTTCATTTCGTTGTTTCACCCTCTGACATGTTTTGTTAAGATTGTGAAAAGTTATTATTTCAGAAGACCTTCTCTGGCTAATTTGGATAAAAGCCAATTACTGAAATGGCAAGCTCGTTTTTTGTCCCAACTAAGTTGGTTGCAACACAATTTTAGCGGCCAGATTTATGATGTAATTTGCTACGAAAAGGACAAGAGTTTATCTAGAACCCGTCCAATTACGAGTGATTTAAATCAACTAGTTGTTAAATTCAAAAATACTCATTAGCATTTCCAAGCTTCACTTGCCCCGGTATAATTAGGTCGTCTAAATAAATTTCAATAATTGGTAGGGAAATAAACACCGAGACAAATAACGAGGTAATTATTTACAACAAATTAAAGTTGCGCTGTCGAGTAACTTGTCAAGTTGGCAAAAACCGTCGACAGGCGAACAACAGCAGTTTTTGTCTCCAGAATAACAAGGGGGGACAAAAACAGTGGCATCAAAATGTATGACACTCAACCACCGTTTCTCCCGCTACTTTTTGTACGTATAAAAACTCGGGGAGGATTGCAATGCTCAGTCTTAAGGGTCTTAAGTGATTTTCGTCGTATTTAGTTACGGAGTTGGAAGAACTTTTTCGTTGAGGACTTAATTGTTTCTATCTTACTTTTCTTTTGACTGAGAAGTTTCTTGGGCGAAAATTGTGTTCTCGCATTGTCTACGATTTAAGGGAAATTTCCTTCTTTAAGTTTTTTTATCATTTAGATGATACGCATATTATTAAAAAGCGCAGAAGCGACTAAATATTCCCTATGGCATTAGAAATGAGTATTGACATTAGATTACAAACGAATGCCATAACTGGCTGTACGGTTATCAAGCTCAATGAATATTGAATGGAACAAAAATAGATACCGCTACTATTCGGACAAATGATTTATTAGAAGACAAATGGATAGACAAAAAACAAATAGCTCCTGCCTATTGTGTATCTTTATCAAATATATCAACACACCTCCTGTATTAGGTATCTAATGAACAATTGGTCGGCTAACGGAAACATATTTTATCGACAGCGAATGACAATTGCATGAAAACAATGGTTAGAATAATATAAATAAACTTACACAAGACTTATGTTAACTACAATAAGAAGAAAGAAGATTAGCTTAAAAAGATACATCCAGTACTGGTTTAGATTGTTACTTTCTAGGTGGATCAAAATAACTTCTGACTTTATAGGCTTGTTAGAAGCCGTTTCAGCTACATCTGTCGAATATACGTTTTCACATCAAAAAGGCTCAACGCCAATACCAAACGAACTGACAAGATTTAAATAAAACGAAGCAACGAATCTTATTTTAGATCACTCAGGAAGAGAAAAGTTGCGACGGGAATAATCCAATAACAAGCAATAAATGGGAGCAAAGAGAAATTAATAAGCTAGCGGCAAAGTTGATCCTGTTCGGCTTGACAGATGTCTGCGGGATGAAATATCATGTTGGCGAGAGCAGTAAGAGACGTAAGTAATTCGGAGAAATACTGAGCAAATGGCTTAGCAAATTTAAGGTTTGAAGTGAGACGGTGAAAGCGTAAAGTGCCCCAATTAAATTCTAAAAGACACCTTATCAGATACACTTACTTTTTGTGAGTGGGCCCTATTTCTGTATCGTCATTATAATCATAAACTTTCTGTTTAGTCAAAATATTTATTCAACCTTAACAGCGTTACTATTGTTACGAGAGCAGCTTGAGATAGATACTTGAAGAAACGCTCAAATTGGGTGCTCAAATGAGGTTTTCTTTCTTATGATATGAAAACAAACGTTAAAAAAGGGAACCGGCTGGCGCTAAACACACATCAAGTGTTTATTAGACCAAGAAATCACATCTTGTATCGCTTGACCACCCAAGATGCACATGTTTTTAAAGAACACATATCACAAAATCTCACTTTTTATCGTAATAGTCTTTATAGGCGTAAAGATATCATTAGAATAAGACAAAGTTTGGAAACCCACTCACAAAACAATGCAAAGACTTTTTTCTTAGATCATATTCATCAAGTACTTACCTAGCTGTAATAGTTGACTTAGAAGCAATAGTCATTTGTAATATTTTCATTATTGAGTTTAGACACTTTCACTTTTGCTTCAGTATGCATTTTCACGAAAATTATCATTAATTTTAGTTATTTCGACCGGTTTCAAATTAATCGTCACTTGAACTGATATTTTTGCTAGTAGAGCGTAATTATCTGGGGATGGCATAGTAGATAGGTCCATAAATAATTTTGCAGTGACTTGGACATTCGTTGTAAATGTCTCACTTGAAATGTTTATTTAATTTATACCAATAATTCTCTCTGAATTATGGGCGTGGGCAGGAAGACGGTGTTAGATCAGATATTTATTGTGAAACTATTCGTCCATTTACAGAAAATTTATAGAGGCACGGTAGAATCACGCGTATTCGGAAACTTTAAAAACGGACATTACTTTATGACTCAACGCTAACTCCAACGTCGAAATTTCACTACGCAAGGTAACGTAAGGCAATAGCAGTTCATGGAAGAAGCGATAAAGTCTTATAAAATTCTTAAAACTTTGAAATTGCCATTAAAATAGAAAACTATTATACTGTATGATATGCTCATAAAATATTTTAATATATATGGGGTTGGCAATAACATCGACTGTAATACCAAGGCAAATATAAATCAATAGACATTCAATTTATAGAACTAGACAAATTTTATGAAAGACGTGGTCAATGGTCAGAAGGCCTTGAACGCATAAAACCGTCTGTGGAGACATGGCAGGCATAAAAAGAACAGTAAAATTTTTATAACTAGTGAAACGCCCAGGACTGAATTTATCTGTTAGAGTAAATAATATTCCAAATTTGGACACGATACAACAGACAGACTTTAAAAATGTTATAGATATTGTGTGTTTATGGTGCTTGCATTTTAGACGACCGGATGGCCAAGTGGTTAAAGAACCTGACTACGAAGCTTGAGGTCCCGGGTTCGATTCCCGGCCGGGGCAGATGTTTATGTGAATAATACGAATGTTTGTTCTGTATAAGTATGTTTATCCGTTGACTATATTATCCATAGTACAATTGCTTAGTTTGGGACTAGGTCAATTGGTGTCAAGTGTCCCATGATATTTATTTATTTTTTATTTATTAATTTCCAGCTGTGAAAAAGACACGACAAAACAAAGCGAGAAGCAAGTTGGCACCATTATTCAGCTCTTAACTCAATAGTTGATTACGACACTGCTAACTAAACGGTTGAATTTAACCCACAAAGGTTCAAATTTTGACTGCAAATGACGTTCTAAATTCACCTGCACAAGTCACAATATCAATCGAATCTGAAAGCTCAAATCGTATGCACTATCCTTTATTAGTGGACGTATTGACAGAACTAACAGCGTGGACAGAATCAGGGCAAATATTTGGTTGCTCAATTAAACAAATGAAATTCAATGTGGCACAACACTCCGCAACATGTTTTGGGGGAAATCGACGTTCGAAATTCGAAATATGGAAAGAAAACAAACAAATATTGGCATTAATAGGGCTGTTGTGACATCTGTCGACGCGTGGCCGC
Source organism: Choristoneura fumiferana (assembly GCF_025370935.1). Taxonomy (NCBI): domain Eukaryota; kingdom Metazoa; phylum Arthropoda; class Insecta; order Lepidoptera; family Tortricidae; genus Choristoneura; species Choristoneura fumiferana. The sequence continues at coordinate 3,647,939 of NC_133482.1, read as the reverse complement.
TGCTGGCAGCCAGCGCGTCGCAAATGTACATTAATTGTACCAGAGCTCGCTAGAAAATTGTTTTTCTACAATACTATAAACAAACTGTTACATTGAAAAATTAAAACGGAAATACGGACGATGACAAATAATTAACAATTCAACATAATAGTACTCTGTGTGTGTGACGATCTAAAAACAGGATATTGTTATGAAGTTATTATAAAACAAAACTAGAAGAGCGTATGCGCAACTTTATATAGTCATTACCAATTTCGAAGCTCATTACCTGTTCGCCTTTATAAGACCGCACCAATCTATAACGGCCGGTCACTGCCCACTCGCCAACAAAAAATATAACACGACAGCTGTTGTAGGAAGGACGCTAATAATAAAGTAGAAATTTCGACGGACATTATCCATTATCTTAATTTTGATACGGTTTACAAAAGAGCGTTAACTCGCGCGACATATGTGTCGGGTAAAGCTCGAAACGGCCGGTAGTTGGATTATAGAGATAGCTTTTTATCGTTGTTTTTGAAATGTGCATTCACTTTTAAAGATAAAATTATCTGCACCGTTTTGCTTGTCACGATCGATGGAATTTAGAAGTGTCAAATGATTACAGAACGTCAGCAAGTTTGAATTGTTTCGGACAAAGTATTTTACGGACTTGATATCTGTCATCGAATTTTATGAGCAATGAAGATGAATCGATACTGGCACGGTGCGAAGTATCAGGCCATTCCATCTGGCAATTCGCCTGGCTTGTAAACATTTGTACCATATAAGGCACCACCTAAATCTCCTGAGTCGTAAAGAAAATAAAAATAAATTTATTTTAGCACCACGCTTTTGTTGACAGCAATTCGGTGGCCATCAATAAAACCCTATCTCGCTCACTCATCACCGTACTGTGTGGGTGCGCACCACTGACGTTCCGAAGGATACGGACGACACAAAAAAAACAAACAGGTACCAAAACCGACATTCGTTAGCGGTGCCGAAACTCAAAGCGAAAAAAATCGATAAACATCTATAATTTCTTAGAAGTCACAATTCCTTCAGTCTTCGATCCAATAGAAATTGTTGTCTTTTTGAATAATTTATTTTTAAACTGTTCACACTGTACAAACTTCGAATTTTGGTATAAGAATGAGTTGTCAAGCCTGTTGTGTTTGAAGGCTGCTTCCTTCAAGTCCGTTCATCAGATACGTGGTGAGTTATAGTTACATTCGACATGCCGGAATGCGAGCTGGAGACAGGGTCGGTTGCCAATGAACCATATGTAGATCGAATCAACGAAATTCTGTCCATTAAATTTTTATTTCCCAAACAGTGTCACGGTCCCACGGCTCGCCTAAACTAATTCTTTCCTGCGACGGTAGCATCTAAAGCGTTTGATGAAGACATAATTTTGTTAAAAACTTTTGTCACTTCCAAGCCGAGTTCCAGGAACAAATTGATTCATTTAAACTATCCTTAGATTGTCTGACTTCATAAATTGAAACGTCTTCTGGTTTAACTGCCATGTCGGCGTTATTGTCACCTTTTTTTCTAATTCCCAGGTAAAGACCTCAAAATCTCAACATATGGCGGCAGAAATTGCTATTCTATCAGAAAATGATTGATGATCACCGAAATTAGCTATAGCCAGATGAATACATGTTTTTGAAATCTTTATGGAAGGTGTTAATGATGTATTCAAATAAGATAAGCTGCTTATTAATAACAAGGAAGGAAATGTTCTTATGTACCTATACATTCCAAAACACTTTTAAACCATCTTTAAAATAAAATACGTATCTATTTTCAGTAAACTGAACACGTCAAAATTAAATTAACTTAAAGTAACAGGTAACGTTGTTGTTGGAGTTAAAATTATCAGTAGAATGTAAAATTTACCCATTTGTTTTCACAATAAATTAAGCGTTTTATTAGAATTTTGAACTTTTATGATAATTGTAGTTCATGATGTAAGTATTTTCTTAACTATGCATTGTATTTCGAAACAGCTCATTCATATTTTATCATAAAATTAGACTTGAGAACTGTAGCTTGTATTGTAATGGAAAATAACGTTATGAGCTAAAATATATTAAACTTCATTGCTTATAACTCTGTGTTCCCTTGACACCAGCAGCGATTTATTGATATCTTCTAAAACAATGTTAAAGTACTCTAACAATATTGTCATGTCAACAGTATAATTATTAATAGGTGAGCACGGTAGACGACAATTCTGGCTACAAGTTGGAGCAGACATTTTGAACAGTCATCGTGACAAGTGCAAGGGTAAACAAACAAAACAGAATAGTATTTCGGAAGAAAAAAATATATTGTTCCCATTATGAGTGCCATAAAATCTTATGTTGATATTAAGGGATCTTTTAACACTGTTTGGCGCCATAGCACCTAAAACAACTTTCTGCCGTAGGGTGAATTTACATGAGATGAATGATGGAAGATATTTTAAGTATAATAACAGACCGAACCTTTTTTATACACCAATGATCCAACAGGCATTGGAGAATTTTGAGTCTTATTATTTATTAGATTAAATAAAAACTGTTAAATATAACTACAAAATAACTTAGTTAAGGGGTATCACTATCCTTTGAGCAATTTGTCATAACATTGCTTTCCATGTCCATGATGACAAACACGTGTAATTTAGTGCATCAATTGGCGTCTTGTCAGTAATATCCTTAGGCAGTAAAAATGCTGTGTCAGAATATCTCGAAGTTGTCGTTACGTGAGAACCGCCCTAATGTTCCGAAATGACACCGTGGAATTTATTGCGCGAAAGAACTTTTATTAACGTTCATGTTTCAGTGTGTATAAACTTGTTCCCAAAGAATGTGGATCGTAAAATGTAACTAAACTAAACGCTGAACGTAACACTAGGCATTTTACTGCTTTAGCATTTTTATCTAGCTCACTTTCTTTACTGCCTATTGTTTTGCTATACTCAATGCCCCGTTTTAACTTCTCAGGTTCATATTTGTTTTTGGCAAAGGCGTATTATTTAATTGTTTTCTACACTGTCTTGCTTTAATTTAATTTATTTTGGTTTTGCTTAGCGTAAAGTACATTACAATAGGTATTTGAATTGATCCTTATTTTCATGTTAAGCATAAGCATTTTCGTTCGATTTTGTTGAAGGAACATTATTATCATTATTAGATACTAGCTTATTCCCGCGGCTACGTCTGCACGGACCTAGGCTATCGCGTGGTGGCACCCTCTCTGGAATAAAAAGTATCCTATATTGATCCTTGGGGCTCAAACTATCTCTATACCAAATTTAATCAAAATCGGTTTAGCGGTTTCGACGTGAAAGCGTAACAGACAGACAGAGTAACTTTCGCACTATAATATAAAATAAGTAGGGATAATATTTGCTACTATAAAATTAGGCAATAAAGTAATATTCTCAGCCTCAGTTAAGGGCAGAGTAATGACCATTACAAAGGCGACGCGATAGTTAGCGATGTAGTAATATATTACGGGAAAGCGGTTTGTAATGTTCTTGGAGATATGTGCAATGAGCCAAACCCACGTGGGAGTAAAACGACCATTGCTGAGTTCAGCCAACTCGTAATTGCATTGAACGCGTGATCTTTTGTAATAATGGAATTAAACGCAAGTATTGACTATAGACCAATAAATAATAAAATTGAAAAGAGGGAAGAAACTTATAGTTCCCCAAGCTTAGGTGTATTGTTGGATCTAATTGTTGTCAATCAATGTGAACTATAGAATGGATTATTAAACGATTTGTAAACTAGGGGTGCGTGGTATGGTTCAAATAATTATTTGGGAACATTACAAAAATTTAGACATTAGAACTGCTTCGATATGAAATAAAAAATATTAAACTTGTTTTTTCCTAGGGGACAATTGATTTCGTAAGAATCGATTTCTAAAAATATGTCTTTAAAGCAGAATTGTTGAGCATAAGGGAATAATGTCCAAGTCCATAAATCGCATTATTGTGGCTTAAACATTTAGTAGCTTTTGCCCAATTTTTTTGACCTGTCAATTTGTATGGTGTGCAAAAAATTGATTGTTGTATTTAATGTGGGGTACTCGGCCATCTGTCGCCAGTGAATTGTTTGCTATTATTCATTTTAATGATATTTTCACATGGCGCTTTTAGTTTGTTTAAATTGTTAAGTTATTAACCATAGTGCTCTATACTATACGCAAATAAACAAGAGGAGGTTAAAACCGTTCATAATGTGAACTAATAATCTAAAAACAATACATTTTAGTTTTTTCAAGATCATACAAGAATCATAGACACCTATGATAACAATAATGTTCTGACATTAAACAAAGACGTTATTCCTGGCCTAGTAGTAAATCATCCACGTTTAATATTCGACGGTCAGCCGCTCAAACATAAGCCCCGGCCCTAACCCCGAATAAAACCCCGCAAGCATATGTTGGACCCTACAAAAACTATTCACACAAAAATTTATAACACGTCAAATCTTCGAGCAATGGCTTCCTCCAGATAGAGACGTTAGTATAAAATTAATTGTGCTGTCCTTTGGTGCATCTGCCGCTTCTATTGTTGTTTTTTTCTTCAGCTTGTTTGTGAAAGAGACGACCATGTTTTATGCTACAGATTTTAGGTTTACAAAAACTTAAACATTTAATAAGTACTTGTTTACTTATAAATCTCGGAATTATTCCAATTACGCTAGTTAGACGACATGTTCATTGAAATATGTATATGTTTGTTTGTAATTGGTTATTCATGGCTTCTATAAATGTAAAACAACAACGTCGAGAATTTCGTTGTTCCAAAGGTGTAACACAAACTTAAATATCAGATATACTCATTAGAAATTCATGTAATCGATACCGAGTTGCTCGTAATTATTCACGAATGCTTGCTTCGACACAAAGCTCAACTCACGCCTATACAGAACTGATACCAATCATCATAAACCACTGATAAGGAACGACGAGCGAATGCTTATATTACATTTCAATTACCATATAAAATGTACGTACAAGAACCACGAACCGACGCAACTGCGCTCCGATAATCATCTAAACAAAGATCATTCAATAACTTTTATTTCAAGTATCGAGAAACTGATCAAAGACGGTACAATTCAAGCGATGTAAAGCCTTAATTAACCGTTAATACGAGCGATATTACCGTTTCTGAATCAACCGCAACACGAACCGAATCTCATGTATTATCTTAAACGAGCCCACATCATTCAATGTAACAACGATATCACTAAAACAAACGAATTCGACTGCTTTAGATTTTATTGAAATTAGCATAATGATCATTTTAGTTTGGTGCCGTACAAGTTCTAAAGCTGTTTCGATTCGAAAATGGAATGTGGAAAACGTCAATGAGTATTCGAAACTCGAAACGTAAAGCGATGTTTCTCGAGTTGTCGGAACTGTCGTTGCTCGAAATGTTGTCGGACAAAAAAGGAGAGCGCGATACCAATGCAACCTCTGTAACAACTGACATACTCGGCCATAAGGCTGTGTTCATTTATTTGAATGCAAAAAAAAACTTCTATGTTTAAAATATATTTGGCATATTTTCAACAAATACTTGGGTTAGCTGACTGAACATAAATTGGAAAAGATTTTCGCCGGATGATTCAATAATTATATAGTCACGTTTTTGACGGCATACACTAAACTTTAACCACTGACCAAATTTAATACATACATGTGTAAAAATGTTTAGGTAAATAAGTATTCTAAAATATTACAGATTAATTTCATTGTATCTATAAAATGGTATCGTGACTACCAGGATTTTAACTGACTGACAGGATAAAGTCTTAACCACTGAAGTTGGACTTGAAATTTGTATTATCGTAAGTGGCAATGACAAACCTTAGCCTGCTTTTTAACCGACTTCAAAAAAAAGGAGGAGCTTATCTATTCGGTTGTATTTTTTATTATGTTTGTTACCTCAGAACTCCGTCATTTATGAACGATTTGATTTTTTTTTGCGTTCATCTAGGAAAGCCTTCAATTAAGTCCCATAAGCACCAAATTAGGATCTGATGATCGTATCTTAAGGAAATCGAGGGAACTCTTCAAATATTGTAGGGATACCTATGATAATTAGGATATATTTAGCAGTAACTCATGCATTTGCTCTTGAAAATTATAATTTGGTGAAGTGGAACTGATGATAAAGACCACATTTGACCAACAGAGCTACTACTCAATAACAAGTACTTCACGGGTTGAATTTAAATTACTTTAACACAGTTGCTAAGCAATTTATGCTCGTCGTAATGCATATGGTACAATGGAATGGGTGGTGAAGCACCAGGACAGGACTCCTCAATAATGAACGTCTCTGCATCAGAAAAAGCAATCTTTCGTAAAAAGTTTTAGCATTTGACATTTAACTATTGTATCTTAGATTATTAACACTAAAAAGCGTGAAAAAAAAATATAACAAAAAATTGAACCGTCTACAAAAAACTATGAAAATAATTTTCTACGAGTCTGAAGTCGGTGCCGCACGAGACAGCAGGAGTGATTGAAGTCTAAAATATCAGTAGGTATGTAGGTGAAGTAGACGACTATAGGTCCACTCCTGCTGGCTCGTGCTGAGCCAGACTGGTAGAAAATTATTTTCATGGTTTTTTGTAGTCGGTTAAATTTTTTGTTATAAATTTTTCTTTCACTGGTGCAAAGTCACAAACATAGCCAAGCATATCATAAAATTTATTATTTAAATTGAAGACAATAAAGGCATTTTAATGCTTCAAGTCTATAAAAAAATACACACAGTTTTGGCAACTTAATTAACGGCACATTTACCGTTCCCAACTTAATTATTTCGCGGGCAAATATGCGTAAAATTTAAAATTTTGGCCCCATTGTTACAAGTAAATTAAAACACTTTTCATGTTCAAAAACAACAATGCTCGAACGACAACTCGTCGATTCACTTATTATTCCCTTGATAGCTTTAAAACATTGTGCGGGACTTTACAACTTAATTACGTACATATGTTAAATTGGACATACTGACACACGATTTATAATGCACCTTTGTACCGCAATAAATTGTATCAAAGACAATAAAGTTTTGCGGGTTGAAAAAACGATTGAAGAAAACAAAGGGCATAATGAATTGAGCAACATAATAAGAAGTTAATAAGGCGATTTGGGATCAGGGTATGAAAGACACCTGCGAGGAACGGAACGTCTTCATTAAAAATGAGAAGGATCAGGAACAGGTGCGTTCCGTTGTACACAGCGATTGGGATTGGAAGCTGCCAGTCCGCTAGAATAATTATTGATTGCGAACTAATAACTTTATTGGGGAGCGTTTACAGTTTAATTGAGGTGGAAAGCATGGGTGTGCGCGGTGATTTAAAAAACGAACACGTCAGGTATAAAATGAATAATGGTGCGTGTCATAAAGTTGAAGTTTTTTTGGAGTAATTTAGCAATTAGAGATCAATAAAGAATTAGAGGGTAAATTCAAATTCAATTCAAATTCAAATCATTTATTCAGTAAATAAATGGTAAGTTTCTCAATTATCAAATGTTACGAAAACTAAGTGCAGTCCTTAGCCTCAGATATTAATAGAATATAAATGTCAGCAATGTTAATTACCAAGAAAACTTTTGGAATATCCTTTAAAATATTAACACGTAGCTACCATCTTTGTTAACAATCTCAAATTTCCAAGACGTGACAAAACACCTCTCAGATTCCCGAGTGTTTTAACCCTGATTGTTTAGAAAGTCACTAGAGGCACTAGCATACCGCTCTCTGCGGGCGTAATAGGATCTTTTTCGCTATTTCCGTAAGGCAAGGAGGAATAGTTTTATCCACATGGTAGACATGCTAGCACCCCACGCCGGCAATTGTTTCGCTTATTCCGCTGACAGCCGAGACGCGATTGGCGGGATCTCAAGATGGCGGCCGACCTCGCCTGACCCATCCGTCAAGCGCGAAGGTGGAACATCTGTTTTAACATGTCGGACTGGCAGTTAATAAAGCCCTTCCAATTTCGAAGTTTAATTTCTCTGGATGTTCAAGTTTTTGTGGATTTTCTTGAGTGCCAGTGTTGACAAGAAATTGAGTGGAATTTATTTTAAAGGGATTATTGTGACAAAACGGATTAGCGTCATACGACACACTTCGTTCTATAACTGTCTCTAAAATACCTACAAGCTTTGTTGAGAGAAACTGCGTGGCATGAATTCATTTTATTCAATTCTCTTTACGAGAACTAAAATACTTTTAGCTTAGAAAACGAAAATTCTTAAAAGCTTCAAAAAAAGCCAAAGGATTATTACATCTTGAACAAATTTAATGATCAAGTTATTTTGAATTTCAGTTTAAAAAAGACGACCCTTTGCTAAACATCAAACACATCGTCGTTTTTTTTAAATTCACCGGCAAAATAGGCTATAATGTTAATATAAAAGGATATATTAGCTTCTGCCTGGGGCGCGCAATTTCCGTCAGGCCCCGCTACCGAAACATTGAGATATACTGGCGAACTTTGATTGTACATCACTCTTCTTGTTTACAAGTATCGTTAGCATGTCAGCCAATTATTTCGGGAATCCCTTTATTATTATGCATTACTGAACACTATTATTTTTGTTGGCTCGCCGCTTGGTTTAAAGGCTTAAAGGTGAGCAGAAAAATGTAAGTATGTCTTCATGAAAGCTGTTTATACTCGTATTTTTGAGAGATAAAGGACTTAATACTTAATAACGGTATTAATTCAAGTCTAAATAATCACTACTGTATTTATTATAGGTACTGTATAGTTTTGATTTTGTGTTTTAGTTTTTATAATCTATTTGCAGTAAACGATCCATTTTTTTTTTAGTTTCTTAATGTACCTTTTTATCGAAGATATGCTCCGTGTAGGGACGACATCTGAAACAAAATAGTTGTGGTTAGAACATGTTGCTATAAAAGTTCTCGAAATAGGTACAGTCACCAGCATCAATATCTGCCACAACGGAGTGTGCAAAAATATCTGACACGTCCTTCCGGCCGTAGAAATAGCGTCGTATCAGATATTTATGGACGCTTGTTGTGTCAGATATTGGTGCTGGTGAGTGTACTAGTAGATTCACGAGATGTAATCGTGACGTGTTGGGCAGAACCATTGCTTTAATAAACATTTCGTTTGAAAGAGCATTATTATTTAAACAGAAACATATAAACAACTCACAATAATGCAAACTACGCAAAAATAATCATCCTCGTTATAGTGACAAAGCGTTTTTACTACATCATTAGATACTGAAGCAAAAACATCGAACCTAATGATTCCAATTTCATTCTCTTCACACGTTCTTCCTATTACCTCGAAAGTATCAAGCGCAGCTTTAGGCCAATCTTCTGTTTTTCCATCCCTTTTTACCTAGTTAACTTGGATACCTCCGTCTCTCTTATCCAAACCCTTTGCGGCGCCGTGATCTGAGCAAACGACGCATGCGTTCTGAATTAAGCAATTATGGTTAATTTTGAGTCTCCCCGTATTATAGGTAGAGTCGTGTCGGCGAGAGAAATGTGTTATTTTGAATCGTAATTTGTGAGAAGGCATCCGCCTGAGCAGTTGAAAATTATACACTTAAACTTCGAGGTACGTTTACCGTGATAGAAGTAGGTATTAATGGACTACCGAGAGCGTTACGCTTCATAACTAAATTACAATAGTAGGCAACTTTACCGTCTATTACAACAGTAATAAAGTCCGTGAGGTCAGCACCGCTTTTTGTAACGCGAAATAGTAGTGTTTAAATTGCTGTTTTTTTTTACTGACCGAAGCCATCAATCTAATACGTTAATGAGAAAAAAAAGGAACCATTCGATCGCGGAAATTCTTAATATTTACTCGTTAAGTACCGTTTTCATCATCCTCTCCCGTAATAATTTCGCCGGTCAAAAAGTAAAAAAATATTACACTGATAACATAAAAATACGTCTTAAATTATTAACATGACCTACTTCAATTTGATACGTAATCATTATACTTTTATTGGAAAAGAAAGTAATGAGAAACCAACAGTCAGCTTTTTTTTTACAAAACTTTGTAAGTACCGAAGAATTTTACTTCCCTTTGACCTTTTAAATTTTATCAAGAAATACCAAAATATGGATAAATTAGGTTTGTTGTTTGAAATTCCCTCATTTTACTTGTTACAACCAACTAAATTTTGCGGTCAAATGCGTAGTACAGAACTGTCATTCGGACAGCTTAATCAGAGATGTAAGTACCTGCGGAACTGACATTGGCCCAAGCCTTAAGGCCGCCATCAAGGGGTATAATAATAACATCTACGGAACCCATGGTGTACAAGTATAACTCGCAATTCATCGGTATTTTTATTTAAATTACTTAATATCTGCCACCATAATAAAACATATTTGCATTTGTCAAAAGCCATCAGCGTCAAAACGAGAATTGGATTATAGAAATTTAAATTTTTAGAAAAAAAATAAAGGATTCAAACGTCGACGGTTGAATTCGAATTTTAAATCATAATGTGAGGTGATTAATATTCTTCATGCCCGGTCGAATGACACTCCATGTCAACGAGCTCTAATATGATTGGACGTTTTTGTATAAATTACAACACCGGGCGGAGTCTATTGGGTATAATTAAAAAGCATAGATTATTATCGCCTTGCCAACCAGCCGGGTTTCCGGTGCGTAATTGTTAACAGCACTCTTTTATAAGTTTTTAATGATTAAAATACAATGTTTCGGTGTGAAAAATGTGCGTCTGTTTCGGAAGTCATGAAAAGTTTGAGAGAGCAATTTAATATTAGAAACACGCGGTTTTTCGGAACAATAAGCGCTCGACATTGTTAACTTTAGATCAGCAGAAAAAATTAAGTCTATTCGAGACCACGGCCGCTGCATAATGCGGAGGCGGTAATTAAAATTTGGAAGTACTTCCTAGTGAAAATTATTCACTATTCAATCTTTGAGTAACAAGCGGAACAGACAAAAAATATCATTGAAATAAAAACAAAAAAAAAACTAATATATACATTTCGGCTAAGTCTTGCCCCTAGTTGAAGAGTGACCATAAGACTGGCTGCATTTCCGTGCTGGGTTGTGATGCCAATACGTTGGCGAGAAAGGCGCCAGCCCTATGGTCATAGGTAAGTAAAGTAATTTTAAAATTAAAACAATAAGCCAACTTTTAAGTTTTCTTAAAATCTGTACTCTTGTGTTCTTAATTCAAAATTCAAATTTAACTCACGTTTATTCATAAGCACGAAACGCAGCAGAAAAATAAATGAGCAACCGTATGAAGATGTAGATTTAACCAAGCAACTTGTTACTGTCAACGTCGCTGTACATTGGTACAAAAGCTGCAATGTTGGTACCGTATAGGTAATATAATGTTACAGTGTGGGTAATATAATACACGCACCCATGTCACAGTTCCTTATCACGTCTTGATGAATTATCGCTGTCTGTGCAGAGTTACTGGTCTATGGTCTAAGTAATAGATGATTACGTAGCTCGAGTTGGTTGGAGTGATTTAAGTGCTTGACGTCTGGTCCCGGATTTGCCGCGTGAATTTTGTTAAGCTTTTGAAACAATTGCAACATTATTCTCATGAGATCAAGAACATCTAAGTGGCCAGTAGTAAAAAAAACCAGCCAAGAGCGTGTCGGACACGCCCGAACTAGGGTTCCGTAGCCTTTACGAAAAAATTAAGTAATATTTTTCTCAGGATTTCGTATTTATGAATATTATGAAAAAATAAATAAACCGAAAGCTATCTTATGATAGTAATTTACGTAGAACCAGACAAAACTACAACAATTTTACCTCTTAACTCTACCTAACTAGCATGAACGCCCAGGTATATATTAAATTGTTTCCAACTACCACAACTATCTCGTAACTTGGACTAACTCTAAACTAAACGCTCTAATGTAGCTAAATTCTCCCTCTCACATTAGCCATATCGTCCTATGGGAATCGTTTGAAATGCAAATTTTGATAGGGAGGTGTATAAGCCATTCATGTATTGGCTCCGCGTCATACGTAAGTTTGGGTTGATCGACCTAGCTGGGATCTTCTAAAGCATACTAATTGTTATCTTGCGGAGTTTTGGAGTTGGGACAAGCTGTTGTTTGGAGTTGATTAAGTGCAGTTCGTGCATGTAATTAGATTATGCCGGGCTCGGCGACATCTTGTTGATATTCGGCACAAGGTTATTTTTTAGTTTACGTTTCTATGTTATTTCAAGGCTGGGCTATTTGGATACCTAATGTTTCTCCCTTATCTATTTCTTCATAATTGTTTGATGAAAATTTTGAGGAATGGTAAATAAACTGGTGCTGACTGTTTTAATAACCTCGAGTACATTATAATAGTTGGTATATTCATTGCTCACTTAGGGTAGAAGTACGGTTTTTGGCCATTTGACATTTGGAGTAATATATAAAAGTTATAGTATTAAACCATTTGCTGGTTCTCTATCGTTTGTCCGAATTTCATATGCCCGAATGTATCGTTTTCTAGAATTTTCATTTGCCATAAAGTAATTTATTTCTGAAATAGTAATTTCTTCAGAGTTGATATTAAACTAAGCTAACCCAACCTACTGCAATTTATATGATGACATTTAAAAAAATCCTGAGGTTCTATATATTTTATGGCAAACGTTGGTATGACAAGTGAAATTCGGGCAGGTAAAGGTAAACGATTAAAACAATAATGATTAGTGAGTTTTCAAAAGTTTATACTGAAACGAATAAAGTTTGTAATGTTTATTACTATAAATTTATTTCAAACGTATATTTAAACAATATAAATAAACGGTACAGTGGCCATAAACGGTACTTCTTCCTTTACATGGCTGCTGCAATATTGCTCGAAACGTCGAGATGATTTTAGCAATAAATAGCAGTCGTAGCTAAGTCCCGAGATATGTATATTAGTTATTTAAAACATTATATGAAAAACTCAAAAACTGAGAAATTTTATTTTAAACACAATAAACAAAAACAAACATAATAAAACTTAAAATACTGGTAGTTAATTAAATTATGGAAGACACAGTATGCGCCTTTATGTTTATTTATTCTAAGAGACGAGTTTTTTTGCATCATCATGGAATGAACTCGCTGCTGGGGTTTTTCCATCTAGCTATGATTTGGGTACCTTCAATAGGCGAGTGTATCGGCCGGCAACGCACCCGCAGTCCTAATAATGCTGTAGGTGTCCATGGGCGGCGGTGATCACTTACCATCAGGTGACCCGCCTGCTCGTTTGCCAGCTATTCGATAAAAAAATCACTTCAAAAAGCGATAGTTTGTTACAATTTAATTTCGGGACATGTATGTTATTGACACCTTAAATCGTCACTCTCTTCTGGCCGCCTTCCTCGTGCATTCATGTAGTGATGATGAGCCATTTACTGCCGCTTGTATTTGGTCAGTCCACCTCATAGGCGATCTTCCTCGTAGCCTGATACCCTCAACCTCGCTAAATCGTCACTAAATGACTCCAAATGCATACAAAGGCAGTGTAATCAAATCATATAATTTACCTAAATACAGAATGACACACCGTCGGTAGTAGACAGTTCGGGGTTCGATTTGCATAGAGTCGTTATGTTCATAATGCAAATTGTTGTAATAGTGGCATAGCAACGGTCGTCATTAATAATAATTTAGCTGACGACAAGTGATAAGATGCGACGGAATTTGTAATAGAATCATTTGACGACACATTTGCGTGTAGGCTGTTAATGGAACCATTTTGGGCGTCGCGTTTGGTGTAATAATATTATTATTAGCTAAATAGTTACGGAAAATCGCAGAAGAACTAAAGACACCAGCACAGCTCGAAGACAAGTTAACCGTTTGGGAGAGAGAGGTCCTCGAGTGGCGTCCACGAACCGGAAGACGAAGTGTTGGTAGGCCTCCCACTAGGTGCACTGATGACATCGCGAGATTTGCAGGCTATCGGAGGATAAGTTATATTCATATTAAATATAATGACCCGGATAACTCACGTCTTAAATCGAGTTTAGCTCGACATGTTTCGGGCTAATCCGTAGCCCTTCGTCTTCGGAGCAGTTGTAATGATGATGAAAACGCGGGTAGTTGTGTGCCGGTGTCAGTTACGTCGGGTAGTCGCGCGAGCAGAGCGGCGACGCGCAGTGCGCGTGTTGCAGCAGCCGCTGAGTCGCGTTGCTCCGAAGACGAAGGGCTACGGATTAGCCCGAAACATGTCGAGCTAAACTCGATTTAAGACGTAAGTTATCCGGGTCATTATATTTAATATGAGTGAGTCTCACGGTAGTTTCATGTTCAATAATTTATATTCATCAATCAGATAAGCGAAAGTTAAGAACGTAATAAATTAATCTCCCCAGTCAGTAGTATAGACCTGCATTTTTTATTAATACCTAGTACAAAATAAGGCATTGCTTAAAGATTTGAATTTATGTCTGAAGGTACGTTTCGTAATGTTTGCAACCACGTTGAGTTTAACAAATATATTGTCCGTTTAAGTATAATAAATATGTATCTTTACACGTCCCTACATTACATGGTTTTGAGCGTTTAGTTGTTTTAAGATTTTGATTAGCGGTAGTAATATTCTTGGTGTATGTTTTGTTCCGCCATCGCTTATGATTTAAACAGATCAACATGCATAATGTCACTTTATGTTACTGATGTATATTTCCTTATTTAGGTAGTTCAAAGTACACGTAATTTGGAATAGCAATGTATCTAAATGTACCTTAAATGATCTACGAGACCATTTAAAGCAATAGGAATATGTATGAAGATGATTCGTTTAACGGAGTCATTTGGAACGGTAGCTACTATATCGTATTAATTATTAGAGACTGTCGAGTTTCTGCGAATTATGTAGTTTACATTTATTCTGTTTCTAAATAATTAGATACTTCATAGACTTGTTTATCTGCTTAACCAAAATACTATAAAATAATATATTCACTAACTATCTCATTTATAACATAAGTGAATTCTAAGATTTTATTTTAATGAGGATGCGATAAGAAAATTTGCTATTGCTCCCTTTTCTTCCTTTTTATTTTTTTTCGTGATACTTTATTTTAAACCTAAATATAAATTTAGGTTATTCTCAATTAATATGCATGGTAATTAAAATTAAATATACTCACCAACTTTTTATAAAAGCGCGAGTTCTATTGCTCTGTTAAATTGAGCATTGAATACATAGCAATATTTATAAAAAGGTGTCTGTTTTAGTTATTTATAAGTATCGGTACTAGGTTTGATATCGGTGTCTACGGTACTTGCACTTCTTCATTAGTACCGATACTGTACCAGTTGAAAACCTATGTATTACCCGAATAAACGGTGCCAGTTAGCTAACTGGTGAGTGTGAGTGAGAAGGCTGATCGTTCACGTGAGATAGGGCGCGAAACTAGTGCCAACAATACCGGTATTAAGCGGTACTTATACATGGTACCTAGACGCTGGATTGTTTCATACCGATGGTATAGTAACTGAAATGGGTAATACCGGTATGTACTGCATCACTATCAATTACTGGCACTTGAGGTATCCCATCTTAGGCCTCTAGGTTGGCAACGCATCTGCAATACCCCTGGTGTTGTAGATGTTCATGGGCGGTGGTGATCTCTTACCATCAGGAGACCCACTTGCTCGCTTGCCATACCGTCGAATAAAAAAAAATAAATAAAAAAAAAATATTTTTATCACCAGTTTGAAGTCCCAGTCAGAGTACTTTTATACGTTATGGGTTACTTAATAAAGTTAAGTATCTATTTCGGAATTTATGGATATGCAAATTATTACATAAAATGCAAAACATATTCTACTTTCGCTCATAACGAGATGTAAATAAAATAGTGGTCAAGCGTGAGCCGTGCTGTAATAGTAGTGTTTCGTGATGCATGTTATGATGCGCGCAAAAGTTTTTGTGATTTTGTTTGTGCGTGGGTACGTGTTGTATATGTAGATGATTTCTGTCTCTAGACTTACTTAACATAATGTCTTAAACTTTCGTGATTTTCACTCATAGTCAAAATACCTCGCACAGGACTTATCACGCTAACACACACAGTAATATTTACCTCGACGTTTCGGCAACATTACAGTGGCCATGGTCGTTAGTGTGATAAGTCCTGTGCGTGGTATTTTGTCTAGACTTAACAGTTGTCACTTTGGAATTACAGAACGTGTGTTATTTTTATGATCAAGCTATTTACCACACATTATTGAAATCCGCCCTGCTTTTTTTAAGAACAACCATCAAACTCATATGTACAGTCGTATTCGCAAACGTTTGCTTTGTAATATTACGAGAAGGAGGATATGTATTATGTGTTAAAATATTAGTTCTTGAATAAACTAAAAAAAAAAAATGTCATATCGTCATCTCAGCCTATAGTCTCACTGCAAGGTACAGACCTCCTCCCAGAGTAAGAGCGCAGTGCTTTGGAAATCCACACACACCACTGAATTTCTTCAGTGTGCAAGTGTGCAAATTTCAGACGTAATTTCGCTCGCACATTAATTCTTTCTTTCCTTATTCTTTCTTTCTTTAAAATTTCTGTGATGTCAAACCCACAACTTTCTGCTTGCCCATAGATCAAACCACTAAGGCTACCACGCTGTCTTATAAAATAGTAAGTACTCTTTAAGTATCCATTGAAACTTAAGTAATCTTTATAATACTCCTTACGGAATACTAAGATCATAATCCCGATTATGCATTGCTCCGTTTGCGAATATAAAGTTAATCTGATACAGCGGAAATGTAAATGGACCAGAATATAACGTTATTTTAACTTGACTGTACTAACAGAGCCGCGGAATGTGTATTAAGTGTATATAAATGTCAAGTAGAGTTTAATAAAATAATTGTAAATTTTATAAGTTATTCAAGTGAAATGAAGTTATTTGTATTTATTTTTGTTGTTATAGAAAAAAAATGCAAATTGCCTTCACATATTATTGGTAATATAATTTCACAATTCTAGTGGTCGAATCGACTTGAAATTTGGTACGGACATGTAGTTCGAATGACAATTAATTCAAGTACGGTCTAGAAAAAGTACCGCAAAAACCTACCCGCATATTCCGCAAGAAGTTTGTATACTATAGTAGATTGTACAACAAGAGCATAAAACGAGTCATTTTACCTGAGACGTTCATATAGCCACCCGAGCCGGCACGAGAGGGTGGATAGTCACGTCGAGGGGAAAATGAGTATAATGCTCGATTTTTACACTCTGCTTTTCACTTCGATTGCGAGGAAATGAAATAGCAACAGTGGAAAAAATTGTGCACTTACTATGTAGGTACATTCTATTTTTCATTCATTATTATATAATTATATTTTTTTTGTTTTATAATTTGTTTTAATTGGTTTCAATTGATATTTATTTTTATATAAATTAAAAATGATTAAGAAAATATGTAGAAACTTTTTTGTTTGTGTCTGTTGACACCTGATTACCTTGGTCTTAGAGGAAGATTTTACTTTATGCACTAGAGCATATAATGTCATTGTATGTCGCCTAGATCCAGCATAAACACGAACTTTACGAGCATTAAAAGTGAAAATATTTTTTTAACAAAATCTTACTTTGTAGAACCTACAAAATTAGCGCAGAAGTCTCGGACGGAAGTAAATATCTTTCTTCACAATCTACAAGCGAAACAATAACTTATTTTCCATCAAAAACCAAGCAATTGAATTCCGCCATGCATTATAAACGGCGAGCGCAAACCGTTGTAATTTATGTGCGTAGGATCGAGATGTAATCTCGCTGGTCCCATGTATCCCAGAGGAGCTCGCTGCTTTTGTGCTAACGCGAGTGAAGCTTTATGCCGTGTCCAAATTTTCAGATTTTGGTTTCGGTTTCGGCGAATTTCGGCGTTCGATTTTTAGTTTATGCGACCTCTAGATTGTACCCCAGTAGTCTTATCTTGTACCATGGTGAATGGTTGTGTTGCTCTGCTGATAAAGTCTGGTAGAGTTGGAAGCGCATCAGCGTAATGTGGTGGTGCTGATAGCTAGATTTGGGTGATAGTGTGGAGGCCGAGAGGGATTTCGCGGCCTTGCACGTATAAACCTATAACTATAGCAAAAATCCTGTGTGAATTCCCTGAAATTTCATTGGGAATTGCAGTAGCATTGGACAAAAAAAGTCACCCCAAATTTTATGTCTCTAATCTTGGCAAACGGTAAGAAAGGATGGCATGGTAAAGATTTTGGGATTTGATTCCAATCTTGTGGGAATGTCAGGATTAAAAGTAGCTTCTGTGTTATTTATTCCAAATAAGAATTCAGCTATATGCCTACCAAAATTTATACAAATCCGTTTAGAGGTTTTAACGTGAACGAGTAACAAACACACTCACGCACCCACATACCCACAGAGATTTTCGCATTTATTATACCTATGGATTAGTAGGGTTCCGCTTCGAGTGAAGTGGACTTCGCATGGACTCAGCTTTATTCGCAACGATTGTCTTAATAGAACTTCAGTGGAAGCAGATCTATGCGATCGATCGATCGATCGATGATGCTCCGCTCGCTGTGGAAATTGGGCCTTAGTTTCGATTTAAAGTAGATAATCTACAGAAACTGGGTTTCTGTACCTTAATTCATTGACTACCTTAGAGTGTCTTCGCCAGTCGCACAGATGATAATTCAGTTTCGATTTAGGCCGAAAAAGGAACCTAATGCGGTATCCGGTTTCCGGTTGCAGATACTAGATTAGACAGCCATTACGTGCGAATTCTGTACGTATATAGACGTACGTATATCTGGTAGAAGTGTTAAAATGAAGTAAAGCAAAATTAAAAACTATCCTTTTCATGTGAATGGTGATAACAGAATGCCAAAAAAAAACCTTGGTGGTCTTTAGGGTTCCGTATATCAAAAGGAATAAATGGAACCCTTATCGGATCACGTGTATCTCAAGAAACGAAATAGATAGACAACTGTTTATGCCGCTACAAAAACAAATAATAAAAAATAAATTTAATTAAAAACGGTCTCATAACGTACATGTATTGTATTGTAAACTCTTTATTGTACGTAAAACACATGAAGTTAAAACATAACAGGATAATGAGATGTATAAAGTACATGTACAAACAATAGGTATAAAACGATTTTATCAGTTTTGAATAAAAACAGGGCTCTACTAGCTCTAGATGATACGGCTGTTTATTGCGTTTATTATATATGCGTATACCTTCCAACTTATGCGGAACCTTCGGGGCGCGCGTCTGACCCGCACTTGATTAATATAAACGTAAAACCGCTTAAAAGCAACAATACTTTAAAAGTAATATCTAAACACTAAAACAGAAATCAAACTAACATAAAAACCGTATTTAACATCGATAGCAAACGACAGAGGCAAAGCCTAACGTAAATAAGTCATTATAATCCAAAGGTTTGCACTAGCTTAACATTCCAAACAACCCTTGTCTGTATTAAGTTAAGGTTGCATTTCCAGTGAAGCTTGCGTAGCGGAAAAAAGTCGCGTAGTCATCGGAACCGTGACGGATTCAGATGGAGTCGTCAATTCCTTTACATTCTTCACAAAACCAACAAGAAAGAAGAATAAGAAAAAGAATAAACAGTAAAAAGCCAGAGTGTGCGGTCGTGACTGGATACAGCTACTGGGATGTTCCAGTTTGAGCCGGTGGCTTTGACTCAAGCTGGGATTTGTACAATTTTGTTGCGGTTAGTTGCCAGTGTTGCTAGTTTGCACGATTTAATTATTTGTTGACTTACGAGTAATAATTCTAAATGGGGACACTTTATTCATTTTTCGTCCAAAAAACAACGTTAAATGTATCTATTTGCAGACAGTACAGGATAAGGTCTCATATTGTGGTTTTGAACAGTGTCTTCGGCCAGTCTCCAATATTGCATGGAGATTAATTTAATAATGATACAAATTATACCTACGTCAATTAAGTATAAAATAAAAATACAATAAAAATCCAAAAAATAAAACAATAAAAAATTATAACAATAATTAAAAGTCCTAAATAAATATAGTTACTTGCTATCATGATAAATATCAAAATGAATGTAATTTATACTCCAACTTTTAACACTATAACAATATCCGTCATCGTTGATATAAAGTAAATACTCATCTACGCACACTATTTTAGATTAACGGCTATTTTTTGTCCCAGGAAAACGCGAAGTTTCCACGGGACGCAGAAAAAGTCGCAGGCAAGAGTTAGTCGTCGATAAATCTAGAAAACAATACCTTTAGTGACTGCCTGACAATAGACAACCCAAATTTTAAAGTAATAGACGTAAACATACAGATACACTTTATAATCTAACCAACAAAGAGTTGGAAAATCCTCGACTTTGTTACTTTAAAATTCAATATCTCAAAGACGGCTCAACCGATTTTGATGAAACATGTCTAAGAACCATCGCTAGAAAACCTAATTTTAAATAGAAAAAAAAAACGCATTTAAATCGGTCGACCCGTTTAAGAGCTACGGTACCACAGACAGACAGACAGACACACAGACACACTTAGCGATCAAACTTATAACACCCCTCTTTTTGCGTCGGGGGTTTAAAAATTGGCCTGACTTACTTCCTACTAAATTATAAACGCGAAAGTTCGGTAAGCATACAGATAGTTTGAGTCCCCGGGAACGACATAGGATAGTTTTTTTTCCCGGAAAATAGGATAATTCCCACGGGACAGCGATAAACGAATTCTTCGCGGACAGAGTTGCGGGTTACGGCTAGTTTTTAGTTAAAATCATACAGGGTTACTATAAAGTAGTGTACTTTTTAGTTTGCTACGGGCAAAACCGTGGGCATCAGTCTACGTATGTCATGTGGAAGCCCAGCAATTGCAGGTACCTAAAACTCATATACCTACCAATGTCGTTAATAAAATCCGTGTACATAAAAGACTCAATTGAAACTGTATTCGTCAAGATTTAAACTCACGTCTAAGTAAACCATTAGATCTGAAGTACAAATAAACTGGCACTAAAACGAACGCGCTACTGCTCTACTTATACAATCCAGCAGTAAATGTATTGCAGTAAAAAGGTCTATTATGTGGTTATTTTCACGTTAGGAATGTTTGAAGTTCGACCAAATAAAACATTGTTTCACGGTTGATTCCGTTCGACGTGCCGTGGCTCTGTGGACAATATTTAAAAGCCTAAACGTGACAACACGAGCCAGAAAAAAAAATCGGGCTGCGTGAGCTAACTACTTACGTTTTAATTTACAGGTCACGTTGACTTTAGGCGTAGTTATTGTCTAACAATTGTTTACGCATTCAACGATAGATGGCGTTAACATAAAAACAAATAAAATATCTCAATATTGTCTTAAAGACACACGTCGAATGACGTCGGAGCTGCAATAATCATACATAATGAAAAAATAAAATACTAGTGAAAACCACCAAAATTTATCTTTTAATTTCTAACCTCGGTGATAAGTTGGCAAGAGAAAATCGAGTACAGAAACCTACACAAAATTAGTTTAGAAATTAGATTTGAACGATTTGATTTTAACGTTCATTACAAAAAAGATGCACGTAATTGTTACTGACTATACTATATTAATACTAAGACGATTGTATCTCAGTACTTAAGAAGATACACACACCAACACTACAAAATCAACATTAAAGTTGCCACCCATGAAACTCATGAGCTCATTAATGTATCGAATATTGGTAAAGAACAAACCATTTAATCGTTGCTTTAAGCATTCGTTAAGCGCTCCACCAATATTTGGCGCACCATATTTCACGTTCACAAACACGCCCTATAATCGAAAAGCGATAACAATCACAAAATCATTAAACATCGAATTCAAAACATTTGGCCACTAGCCAGCTACAAGCTTGCTTGTAATCTTATCAAGCATGATTATTAAGATGTTCAATAAAAGCGAACAAAAAGTTGGGGCAGAGCCCGCGGTCGTAAGGTATATAGCAATTAATGTAGACAAGCAAAGAACAATTCAAAAACGCCGACATACTACTACATATTCAGTCACCCACACTTGCCTATGCGCGTACGCATGTGTTTCTCGCACACATGGGTGTGTTTTATTCGCGTGGTTAGGGCTGTTACACACACGTCCAGCCCAACATCGTAATTACGAGGGCCAGTGGCGTGCGTCGAGCTGTAACGAGCTTAAACAAAATGGCCGCTAATTTTATTTACACTGTGTTTACTTGGAAACATAACTCGGAAGTGGGGGTTCGTAAACTATAAAAAACAGTCTGAATAACTTTGATGAGAAACACAAAAAATCCTGAGAGAACTGATTGACAATTCCAAGCAAAAGCTAAACAAAAAATATAAACCTCTTATCGAAAATACAAACTGAGACATGGATGCACTGAAAAACCAGAAAAAGAGACCAGCGCTGGGAATCGAACCCAGGTCCTCAGCAGTCCGTGCTGCGTGCTATAACCCCTACACCACCGCTGGACAGGAATTTAGACACGAATTTTCCTATGCATACATATCTCGGTTGCTTATTTCTACTACGCTACTTATGCAGCAGCACTAGCGACATCTATGTTTCGCTCGTCGTCAACATTCATTCTAAAAGTAACAAATTTGGAGTTGAAATAAAAAATACAAATAGACTCCAAATAACCATCATAATAAACCTCTTAGTTCAGCAAAAGTTTACCAGATTAAAATTCAAACTTGTTAAGCTAAATATTTCACCCTAAATACAAAAAGGGCCACTGAAGTTTTTCTAGTTAACCAAGGAATGAAATGTACACACTTCATTTAATGCAACTAAATCATTTCGTGTCACGACAAAAAACGACAAAACAGGTCGAGCAAAACTCGGTATCCTATACCAACAGTAGCAGGAAGCGTTTAAATACAGGCAAGTGATTAATATTTATTACTGAGCACGGTAGGCCCCTGTTCGAAACGAAGCCGTTTTTGAATCTGTTAAATATATTATAATGTTTGTTAATTAATTCGTCAAGATTTTTACAGTGACAAAGGAATGCTTTTGTTGAAATGCCTTTGAATGTATAAACTGCTATTAGGATTTGAAATGCTTAGGTACTTAAAAATAAAATTGTTTAGTTGCAGAAAAAAGTAAGAGCCCCACATAATTATGGTCATATTGAGTAAAGTTTAGTATTTAACTGATCAACGAATATAATATAATATTTTAAAAAATACCATCAAAATTAATTAATGATCACCAAAATTCAAAAACATTTTAAAGTTCAATTTGGTACTTACAATTTGCTCGGATCATTTAGAAATAAAACACCCAACTAACTTGCTAGCTCAAAAATGTCAAATGACCACCAAAATTGTGACCACCTTTTAATTTAAAATGACCATTGTAAATACATTTCTATTTTAAACCAAAACAGTAAAATTTATAATACTGAGTCAACGAAGCCCCGTTAGTTCACGTCTTGACGCAAATCTAACCTAACCTAACCCATCAAAATAGCCAACTCAGCGTTTAAATTTTCACGCCTATACCTATTTGATGATCATTTTTTATAAAAGTAACCCTTTTAATTATTAATGATTTTTGAATTATAATAACTGTAAGACTTTTTTACTGTATTGTTTATAGATACATATTTGTTTTTTGGCAATCAGTTTCTTCTTTAGCAAGAAGGATAAGTGCTCGAAAAAAATTTTTGGTGGACATATTAATTTTCCCAAAAAACTAGATTAATAAAATTAGTTTTAAGGGAAAACTAATTCCTAGATTGACCCAATCAAACCAATGAGATTTTAATTGTTCCTGTTTCTATATCAGAAATCGATACTATTGTTCTCACAACACTAAATAAGAAAAAGAAAAACATATTAAGAGTGAACTAGAGAGCATTTCCTAGAAACGCACGCGATCCCACGTCAGATAACATAAGCAAGAGAAATCACATGAATTAAGCATTCTTGAAAGAGTTGTCAGCCAACCAAATTAAGTCTAACGGCGACTAAGAAAAATAACATACAAATAGACTTATCAAGATTGTAAGAAGAAAAATAAGACAGTAATTATTAAAACAAGATTATTATCGAAATCACTATAAGTCTTGTAGGTTCAAAACAAGTTTCCCGTGGATTAATGTATCCCAGTCATTAACGCTTCTGACCGTAATTGCCTGGCACTATTATGATGAATTGTTCGCTTTTTTGTTAATATTTTCTCAGGGATTTTTAAACGCTTCAAGGGATTCTCTTCCTAAATTACGAAACATTAGTCTTCAACTATAGTTTTATGTCATTAGTTATAATCGAAACGTTAATTTTCAATAGACGACACTCCCAACTTTTTTCTTCCTTTATAAGCATCAAATTCAAATTTTCCATTGTCCATTATGATAATGCAGGTCTTTGAAGGCACGTAAAATATTATCCTTTTGTTAAAGCTAATTTGTTTACGAATCACAACAAAGTCACCGGAGAGCTTTAAGTCCTGTCTTATTTAAATTAGGCACTAAAATAAATAAAGTCCTTTCGGATGGCTAGAAAAGCTAGAGTTTTTACAACCTCCGACTCGGCCTGGAGAAAGCTCTTGGCCAAATTGTATTATTTTGCATTAATTCTTGACAAAGTATATTTTGCGGCGGAGTTTTTTTACATTTTTCCTGGATTTTATTTAATTAAACACTGTTGTTAGTATGAAAGCTAGAGATATTATAAGTTTAAAATTCGACAGTGTACCTCTAAAGAACTGCTTTAAAGAACTACTGCTCTAAAGAACTTTGGAAAAATAACGCTTATCTACGTACAGTCAACCAACCCACCGCAAAACTTTGTCATTGTGACATTTTACGTCATCCAATAAGCATTGCTATAGATAAATCAAAATTATTTACTGTGGTAAGGTCCTATAGTTGGCCTAGTAATCAAGTTGGTTAACTGTACGTGGTAATCTTGAAATGGTTACAGATACTCGTATTAACAAGAGGATGTTTAATCGACCCAGCTTACACATAAAAGAAGAAAAAACTTAATTAAAAACGGCATCGACGCAAGGTGATTATAACATCTTACTGTAGCGTGTATTAATAAACCAAATACTCGAAAATTGCCGCGCCGAGCCGAGCGTCATTTCATTCAGAAATGAGTCGTTAGCGATCCAGATCTTTGAAATTACACAAAATTAATTGAGACGTCAAGCTTGCAGAAGGACGAGAGAAAAAAGGATAGGCCTGTCTCCATACTAATTTAGATATCAAGCCAACGAGCTCGACAAATTGTTAGCCATTCGTATTGGATTCGTGGAATTAAGACATTTGTCGGCTGCTTTGTTCGGAGTTTGTTTTTGGTCAAAGGTTTCAATCGAATATACTGAGTTTGGTGGTTTTTGTTATGGAATAGTTGGGAGTTTGGAAACAATCCGGGACCAATTATTGCTCTGTTAACACGGAATAGGGTGGCCGAACTTTGTAGCCTTGCTAAAATTAAATTGAAAAACATGTGCACGTTCTGCATTAAGCATTTTATTCTGCAATCAACATTGTGCTGAACAGTCCGAGTTCACAACAAACAATGTTTTCTACAGTATTCATTTTAAAATCCGATTTAACACTCGATTAACTTGAAGCTTTGATATGGGTCAGTATTTATAAGACGTAGTTATGATTATGACTAATTTCAAATTGGACGTGATGTAAAAACTGACAGTTCATTAACAAGATGGACAAAAAAAACTTAAAACTGGTACTATAAGAACCTTTAAATTATTAATTGAAACTGACTTAAATTTCCACCTCGCTCTGAACCGTTAAAAAAACGATAATCCAACGGCCGTTATTTATGGGTCCGAAATATATTAATATGTAAATCTTAGTCTTGGACAAGGGTTAATTGATGTTAACTATAAATAACACCAAGAAATATTACGTATTGAATGAAAAAAGCAATTTTACACCTGTGTTAATGGGATCAATGTGGAATCAATTCGGTTTGATTGGTGATATTATAAATTGTTGTGAACAACGGACAAAACGATATTATTTAGTAATTGAACAGCTACGAGTGTATTAGTGAGTATAATGATGATAATTTATAAAGGCAATTAGAGCATCAGACACTTAAAACTTTCGGTGCATTATAGAATGCACAAAACACTATTAATGGATTTTTGCAATATTGTAAAAGAAGTTGGACTGACGCGATGATTGCCTAATATTACATTGTTTTGGTTTATGAATAAGAGCTTAGCCTAAACTGAATACAGATATTTTAACGTAGATTTTGATTTATAAAATGTAACAAAAATATAAGTGTTAATCTAAGTTGCAACCAAAAACTCACTAAATTCGTAAATAAGGAAAAGCTCCAGCCCAGAAAAAGTAAACAGGGAACTGATGTAATATTTTACAGGTCATGTTGTATGTAAGCAGTTGGACGAACAAACACAATTTCCCACGGAAGTTTGCTAAAATTCTTATTGCGCGATTGTCAGTCGGCCAAGTCCATTTCCATATCTGGACTAAAAGGCTATGAAATAATACAGAGTATGACCAGCAGGAATGCAAATAAAACTTGAGAGAATATCCACTGCATAATACTGTATTATTTTAACCTACTTTGTTGAATATCTCTTTTATTTGTGATTTTATGGGTACTGTACAAAACAATGTATACTTGGTAGGTTTATAGGGTTCCGTAGCCAAATGGCAAAAAACGTAAACCTTATGTCATGTCTGTCTGTCTGTCCGTCCATATGTCACAGCCACTTTTTTCGAAACTATAAGAACTATACTGTTGAAACTTGGTAAATAGATGTATTCTGTGAACCGCATTAAGATTTTAATACAAAAATAGAAAAAAAAATTTTGGGGGTTCCCCATACTTAGAACTGAAACTCAAAAATTTTTTTTCATCAAACTTGTGGGGTATCTATGAATAGGTCTTCAAAAATGATATTGAGGTTTTTAATATTTTATTTTGTATACTGAATAGTTTGCACGAGAGACACTTCCAAAGTGGTAAAATGTGTGTCCCGCCCCCCCCTGTAACTTCTAAAATAAGAGAATGATAAAACTAAAAAAAATATATGATGTACATTACCATGCAAACTTCCATCGAAAATTGGTTTGAAAGAGAGCTAGTAAGTAGTTTTTTTTAATACGTCATAAATCGTAAAGTAAAGGAAACTTTTTTATAATGTTACTTGCTGCTACGGAACCCTTCATGGGCGACCCCGACTCGCACTTGGCCGCTTTTTTTGTATTGTTTTGTCTTAACCATTTTAGACTACAAACATTTATCTTGCAATGACTCTTGATTACTAAGGTTTTAGTTCATCGGCATGGACCTCCAAAAAGGAAATAAAGTTTCAGTGCTTTTTATACTTTATTAACAACTTTTACGTTGAAATCACAACACTTCCATCCACACCATTTAGATGGTTGGCGGTCCTCTAATGTGCGTTTTTCCAGAAATTTCCTGCCTCGCACAGCAAA
Organism: Choristoneura fumiferana; assembly: GCF_025370935.1. Classification (NCBI taxonomy): domain Eukaryota; kingdom Metazoa; phylum Arthropoda; class Insecta; order Lepidoptera; family Tortricidae; genus Choristoneura; species Choristoneura fumiferana. Next base: position 3,620,453 of record NC_133482.1, on the reverse strand, counting down.
ACTCTGGAATGAACTATCGCCTGCGGTATTCCCGGACCGCTATGACCTTCAAGTTTTCAAGAGCGTACTCCTACTTTAAAGGCCGGCAACGCACTTGTGACTCTTCTGGTGTTGCAGGTGTCCATGGGCGACGGTAATCGCTTACCATCATCGTTTGCCCCCTATACCATAAAAATATAAAACCAGCGTCTAATGGTTATCTAGAAAAAGTAACCGGTTTTTTTTTAACAAAATAATTGCATTTTTACCTCAATGGTAATAGACACAGGTCATAATTTTTGTACGGACTTTTTATTTTCAAGTGCCATTCGCCTTTTGATGTGTAGGTACCCATAAACATAAATGTTTGTATGAGGCCGTGATTGCGCATGAATTTATTTCGTTAATCCACCGCCTTTATAATAAGAGGGTTCGCTATAAAAATACGCAACTTTATTGCCTTCATGTTCTTTTACTAGGAGATTATCATATGTAGTATGCTCAGGGGATTAAACATTATTAGTGCTATGTATGCCTTTACAATATGTATCTTTTAAATCTTTGTACGTCATTATTTTTCTAAATCGCTCTAATAAAAAAATTTACTGCTTACTTTTTATCAATTAAAAATCGCTTGAATAGTGTTTATTCTTTATTTTTTCTAAATTACCAACAAGTAGGTACACTTCCATCTCAATGTATGTTTTAGTATTTACAAACTACTTAATATACCTATGTTACTTAATATTATACGTATATAGTCTTCAATTTACACCAATTATTTTTTATCAAAAAAGAAAAAGCACGAAACCTTACGAATAACTGGTGGGGTATTATATTATAAAGCTTACGGTAGTTAAATATTTAGCATTGTCTGGCCACTAATTTGTTGAGATTTTTTTATTGAATTTAACACTTACTTTCAACTTGCAAGTTAGCAAGATTTACCTTCTTCACATTTCCACATCAATGTAACAGTCTTAAATTAATTCACGAGTAATCAGAGCTAATGCGACGAGACATTTACGTCCAGGTGCCTGATGAGGCTAGTGAATTAATAACAATTTATCACCGCCACACTAATAAACCTACGACAGGGAGATCTATTGGATCTCATTTAGTCCCATTTACATACATGGTGTTAGAGATATGTGCTGGGAAGTTGAGGTGGTCTGTCTCTCAGATGCTGGGAAATTCTGGGATGATGATATTAACTAGAAATGTTTGACGGGTTCACTTTTGGCAAGTCAGGTATTACTATATTACTATGCTGCTCGGTATCTAATAAAAATTGATCAGTCAAAAACACTTACTTTATTTCATTAGGTACTTGTTAATTATTGCAGCTATGTAATAAAAAGTTTCAAATGAGGAACTTACTACACCGTCGCCGGTAGCTTTTATGATATTTCATACGATACAGCTTTTTAAGGGGATATAAATTTTTAAAATCATTAAAATTAACTGCCTGATATCCGATACTTTGACGATGTAGATATAATTTTTTTTAATAATCCATACCTTTGTAACGACAGAGGATTCATAACCCTATCAGCAGAATCATAAATAAAGTAACGGTTTCCCATTACAGGTCGTACTTGGCGACGCGTAAAATATTGTTACCGGTAATAAAACTATAATAATTCAAAGAGAGGACTCTACACAGGTAATGGTATCACGTATTGAGAAATCCGAGAACACCATGTAAAACGAACGAATAAAACAAGATCTGCTTTATGAATAAATTATAGCAATGTAAAGTATGATAAATGATGTAAGGATTGTAATGAAACGGCATGAGATGTACACGAGGGAACCTAAGTAATACAAAGTTTTGAAACTGTTGCACGCAACAATGACAGCACGTTCATGGATGATAAAGACGATAATGGTGTAGATTTTAATCGTCCGTAGCACCATTAAGTTTTTGCTGAGTGTACTGATGCCTCACATAGCGCTCAGCGGGTGGTTAGAACAAGTAAACTAGTCTTGCAGTGAGGGTAACGTTATAATTTATCGATGACCAATTTACAGAGATTTCTAAATGTAGGGGGCTTTGTACGAAATCGCGGTTACTACTCTAATGTTATTAAGAGAGCAGGCGATGAGAAAGGTCATGTTATATTGGTCGTAAGGTATCGATGCCTTAGTTGAGTGAATACTCACAATTCGAATGATTATGATGTTACGAATAATAATTAAGATTTTGACGTTTTGGGAGCAGAGGTCATTAGGTTGGCACTGAGTCAAGAGTGACTACAGAACTTAATTGTCTTATTCAAATAGAGTTACTGGTTTAACTCGTGCATTTATTGTTAGTTCACGTATCATAAGTGAATGTGTTGGCATTTCATTATCTAGAATTTACTTCGTTTTTTTGGAGTTGTCTCTTCATAAAATTTAATTCTATTACAATGTTAATGAGAATATGTTAAATTAAGTTCGTTAAGTGAGATGAATTGAGAATGCATTGACGTAAAAAAGATTCACCAATTTTTTTGCTGTTGTAGAAATAAGGAGTTGAACATCTCGTGAAATTAATTAGAAATTGAAATAAAAAAAATACTTTACTAATTCATACTACGTTACATTTAATTAAGATAATAATGCTGTTTATTTTTAAAATTGGTAGGTTATTCTAAGTCGCTTAGTTTATTTTATGATCCGTTTTATACTTATGGCCATAGTGCCGCGTAAAATTTCGTAGGACAAAATAAATGGCAGAAACTATCTTTAGAATAAGGTGCCTCGTCTTAAGCTGCATCACTTTGTTTGAGCTTCCCATAAAACAATAAATCTTAATCAAATGCATTAATGAAACTGTTTTCAACTTTTGCAATTATTTTTCATAAACACCAAAATAAGTTGTCTTGCTTAACGTGTGCCCTACTTGTTCTAGCATTAAAATTTATATTTCTTAACTTGGATTGAAAACTTAATTCCATCTCAAACTAGTTCCGCGTCGTCCGAATTGTGCGGTTTTAATCGAAATAGGAAATACGGTCTGCATGTGAGCTAGCAAAGTTTAATAGGCTGAGTCCTCGACCAAGACATTTTAATGGAAATTAAACCTTCCCATATTAAAAATGTAGTAACTGCAATTAAAAGCGGAACTTTCTGAATAAATAACAAATTAATTTCAAATTACAGATACCATGTTATTGAATGAAAAATACGACCCAAATAAAATAACGCCAATAAGTGTTTATGTGTTAACTTTGAATACATTTTTATTGCCAATGGCAAATAACAGAGCGCCAGAATTTAACAGCCGTTGTACAATATTATTGACAATGCGATCGCGATTAAACTCGTGTTTAAAGTATTTCTACTTGACGATAAAAGTCAAGAATAAGACCAGGCTCTCATCAGTACTTGCCAACGGCATTCTAAAGAATCATTCGGAACAGGTTTCAAAAACAATGATCCCGCGTTCTTCTGTTTTTTGTCATCTTTTACATTATTACTGTAATAGTCGCACTGTTGATGTTGAGAATACTAAATTTGATGCCTTTTTGTTTTCGTCTCGCTAAAAATAACAAATGCATTCATAATAATATAGTCTTCACTTGCGTTAACACTACAAAAAACTGACCCGAGCTTCTACATTTCTGAAAGGGTACAATCTTTAGCTTTTATTAATGAAGACCTCCTCGAAATATTGCGCGATATCATTTATAACTTTTTTTTCCATTAAGCTAATTATTGGCGTATTAAACAAACCCAATGCCCCCAAGTCAGCTTAACAAACAGGCATTACTCAAGGAACTTATTGATACTGCATGAAGATACTTATATTCCACACGCTAATTATGAGGTACACGACCGACGATTACTTTAAGTCGAGATCGTCATTAAGACTGTTAAGTAAGGATATGAACCGGCGGTGCTGGAGAATGATAATATTTTCAAAACAATCACGGGTTCTGTTAAAAATACTAAAGTTATCAAATTTTTATCACATAAAAATAAAACAAATAATATCAGAATAACAGATGTAGAATCTTACGTCTTTTCAACAGATTTGTAATGTAGGAGTAGTACTTATGGCAGTTACAATGGATAACATTAAAAGCTACTATTGGCGATCAATGTTTTCTGTCGGGTTATTTGACTTGACAACATACCTACCCAAGGCACCCGAAAACTTTTTCTTTGTCACAAGTCAAGTACTTTATTGTCGTTGTCATTGACAACTTTAAATTTAAATATGAGTTCAATGTAATTTATAAAGAAAGAATTTGTTCTATTTATTAATTAATTGGAATAAGATAAGCCTGCAAAAAAATGGTTGAACCTCCAAATACTAATACTTGTTGCAAAGAAATAGATTTTTTTTGCGATAATTATAATCGTAGCGGAAAGTAACGCGCAGAATAGTGTTCAGAATTTTTCACTGAAACTCAAATCTTAAGTTGTAAAGGAACTCTAAAACCATGGAAAGCGTACCTTATTAACATATTAAAAGAGGATGGAATAAGTAAATAATTACACCGGTTTGGGAAGTATACAATTGTCTTGTACCTACCTACTTGGATGCCAGCGAGATACATTGTAATTTACTTTGATCAACACCGTGGTAAACGTGTCACGTTTTAATCTAGTTCTATCATGAGATGAAACTATAAGAGATAATATCTTAAACGGTGAAACTATAGATTTTCATGGATTGGGATAAGACAAAATTACAGGGAGAGCTCAGGTAAATTTGTTTTAATACCTGTAACGATAAAAGAGTAATGCGACTGACTGATCGATTGACTGACCTGACCAATAACTCTGGTTATAGACCTAGCATTTTTCCTTTCTTTTAAAACAGTAAATATATGATATAACTAAAGCAAAGCCAACGAGACGAGATGTGCTTCGTCTTTGTCTGATACGTCATTATTAGTATCGCGTTTCTTTCTCTCATGTCATGTCTCATGACATAATATATTTTTTCTCGTTGGTACTTTATTTAGTCCGAGATATAAAAATCCATCAAAAAACACATGCATTCAAGTCAATTTCGAAGTCTATTTTCATTAAAACATCCAATTTATCATTCACAATTTCATACATACACAATCGTCAGTCATGATTACTCTATTACCATGCATATAGTTTAAATAATCAAATTTACTGTTTAAATTAAATTCAACATTTTAATATAAGTTGTATCGGCCGGTGCAATTAAGTCCATTGTTATGTTAATCAGGTTTCTTATTGCGCGTGCGTTGATGTAAGATAAAATCTTCTTATTGGATGTGCCCAGGAGATTTATGTTTCGACGTTTTAATACAATGACTGGAAGCCCCTACAGATGTTAAAAACACCGGCTAAGTGTGACTCGGACTGTCGTACTATGGGTTCCGTATAAATTTAAAACAAGACATAAATAGGTTTGTAAAATTCTTATTATCCTTGCCAAATTTCATAGTTTTTGTCAACGGAAAGTATCCCATAGATTTTGCTACTACAGGTTTTTGTTCCGATCGATGTGAGTAAGTAACGTAGATAGTTTTAAGTTATTTGCACCGGTTAAAGGGCCCACCTGGTATAGTAAAAGGCAAGTATTGTTGAAATAGTATTTGTAGACCTAATCCCTATGTGTATAATTCCCTAATCTAGTCCTTGACAAAGATTATATTAAACATACCTATTTATATACTATAACAAACATTTCATCTCAATAAGATATCTTTAGTTAAGTTTTCAGTACAATTACTAAGCCCTCCATTACGAAATGAACTATTTTGAAAATAAATCAAGCCAAATCTAAGCCCACAAAAAGACTTGCAAATACCTACCTAATACCATTCCTAGGAACCTAATTTCATCTTCCTAGGAACATGATGTGTTATTCAATCGTAATCAACAATTTCTCTTTCATTTTCTTTTACATTTATCGCGAATTCTTGGAAAGTATTCATAGACTGAATTCACTAACAACAGGTATTTGACAAAATCAAGAGTCTTGCCCTTTTTACTTTGTGTTGAATTTAGAATCTGTCAAAATAAATAACCTATCTTTCTAAGTGTCTACTTCAACAAAAGGCAGATACTTAAGTACGAAATAAAGATTCAGGTAAATATAGTATCTTAAAAGATTTTTTGTACCGTATAAATATGTTCTTTTATAAGATGCTTTGATAAATGCTTTGTCATTGGTGCTTTAAACACGTACCAAATTTTTTTTTTTAATAACTGTAGGTAGGTACTTGCCTTATTATCTACATACTTACAAGCTTTTACATTATTCACATGAAACATCGAGTCAATCCGAACATTGTTAGTTGGTCAAGTAAATACACCCACTTTCTACATTCCAAATTTTTACTTTTACGGTCATCCCGTAAAACCTAAATTGAAAATACAAACTGAAATATAGATGCACAGAAAAACCAGAAAAATAAGACTACAATCTACATACATAACTTTATGTATGTAGATTGTATTGTATTGGTATACTTATACCAATCAAAGTAATCCGACTACCTACAGAAAGTGGATTAAATTTGGACATAAACAAACCAACACATAAACAACAGACTAAATAAAACTTGAAAAAACTGTTTTCTTCAATTTCAGTGAGCAGTGCAAACAAAAGTTTAGCAGACATTTGTTCTCAATTAGACCGTTGAAATACACACTGAGAATCCTTTCCTCGAGTCGGATGTCTTCGTAATTAAACCTGAATGTTCCCACTCATCACCGGCACATATGTGCGAGTCGCGTTTCTGATTTATCGCAATTTTCTATTTGATTGAGTGTTAAGTGGGCCTTTTTTTAAATTATTGGAGTAATTAAGCATCTTTATTTATTAGATACGCCTTGTGCTGTTGAAATTTTCGATGAGCTCTATTTTTACCCGATTGCGGTGGAGCGTAAAAGGTGGATTATGTTTTTCATCGTGAATTATGTTTTATCAATGTGTAGATTCGGTTGTACATGGATAAAAATGGGTTGAGCTATTCTGGTCCAATCTTTATTTTAGTTAAGTAATTAAGTTAATAATAACTAAGCTAATCTCAGAAGGTTCTTCAGGTTAATTAGGGATTAGGGAAGTT
>NC_133482.1:3610558-3610910 GCF_025370935.1 Choristoneura fumiferana | reverse complement strand
GAACCTGCACAAACCTGCGAAGCAATTCAATGGTGCGTGTGAAGTTCCCAATCCGCACTAGGCCCGCGTGGGAAACTATGGCCCAAGCCCTCTTGTTCTGAGAGGAGCCTGGCCAGCAGTGGGACGTTTATAGGCTGGGATGATGATGATGATGATCTATAACTATGGCCGCTATAAAAAAAGTACTATGAAACAGAATAAAGTAAATATTTTATCAGTCGGTAAAAAAATACGTACAGTTGACTCCTTCCTTAAACTCGGTTAAAAAGAGCCCATGAACTATAAACAGTGATTTTGTATTTTGACTTATTGCCTTTCAAGCCGAGAATCGTGAGTTCAAGCCCAAAGTTTG
>NC_133482.1:3607764-3610493 GCF_025370935.1 Choristoneura fumiferana | reverse complement strand
TACCATACATCGTGTTTCTCTTGATTCCTCGGGCTCAGAGGGCCTACTCCGAAGTTTGAAAATTGAAGTTCGTATCGTACCGTCCCTCTTGCTTTCGTATTAAAAAGTATGTTTCAGAGGAACCGAACGACACGAACTTCGATTTTCGAATTTCGTAGTAGCTTTGCAATTCATTGATAGAAACTACCTGCTTGGCTTACGACGGTTATATCATCTTAGCCTATATACGTCCCGTTGCTGGGCACAGGCCTCCTCTCAGAAAGAGAGGGTTTGGGCCGTAGTTCCCACGCGGGCCCAGTGCGGATTGGGAACTTCACACACACTACTGAATTTCTTTTTAGATGTATACAGGTTTCCTTCACCGTAAAGTTCATGATAAATTTCAAATGTAATGACGCACATAAATACCGAAAAAACTCGATCCCACGGACCCTCTGATTGAAAGACCAATCTAGGTCAAGTAGCGTTCGAAATTTCGACATACCTATTATCCCGATACTTTTTATCCTGATATTCCCACGGGATAGGGATACAATCTATAAAGAACAACCGCTGGGCTTAGAGTCATGAAATTTGGTATGGGTGTTTTAATTTAACGTCAATGAAAACCACGATATAGTTTTAGGGAATTTCCACGAGAATTTAATAAAATCCCGGAATTTCAATTCAACTGCTGTATCTAATGATTTACGCGTGCGAAGCCGCGAATAAACGCTAGTACATAATACGCGCAAAAGGAACCCCTCCTTCGGACAGTGAGATAAAAAGTAGCCTAAGTGTTATTCCAGATGTGCAGTTCTCTACATACCAAATTTCATCATGAATTTGCTCAAACTTTCGCATTATTAATACGAGTAGAACTAAATTTATTCGAGAAGTAATACTAATATTAATATAATACACATATAATATTTACATAATTCGTTCACCGCTAAACAGTGGATGCTCTGTATGAAAATACTGGAAAATTTTAAGCATATCCCACGGACTGGACGCCACCTGGAGCTCTAAATTGGTATTTATACAAACATCTAAAATGCGGGTAAGCGGAGAAACAATGCACAATTAGTTCTGCCCCGTTTCCTACCGGTATTTAGTTACGTTGCATTTAACCACATGTGCAGTAATGAATGCACCATTGTTATGTCCAAGAGTAATTGAAAGACAACGATGGAATATTTAATTACTAGTCCTTACCCGCGGATTTGCATGCGAAAACTACATCCAGCATTTGAGTTGAAATGACGGGATTTTTTTTCCATGGAAATTCTCAAAATTTAGATATTTCATCGACGTTGCATAAAGCTACGTCTCCATCAATAATTTGCGAGGATGTGTTACATTTGCGAGGAATGTGTTTTTCATTAACCAATAGAAACGTTTCATTTACCTCGCCTAAAAAACCTGAGCGGAGCGAGGCGAGGTAAATGAAGCGTTTCTATGGTTATGAAAAATAAAAACGCCCGAAAAAAAACGCTGCTTAAAAAGACAATTAAAAAGTTAAAAAATAATTATGCGCTACCTAGCTGTTGCCGCGACTTCATCTGCGAAGAATTCGTTTATCTCTATCCCGCGGCGGACTATGCTGATTTTCCCGCAAAATTAGCCTAAGTTAATTTAGTATAAAGTATCTAGTAATATTTTTTTATCTAAGCGTTGTCGGTGTCGGGGGACCGCTAAGGTTAATACTTTAAAAATACAACATATTTAGTTTCATGTTAACCTTACGGTCCCCCGGACACGACAACGCTTAGATAAAAAATATTACTAGAACTTTATACTAAATTAACTTAGGCTATTTTTGCGGGAAATCAGCATAGTCCCCGCGGGATAGAGATAAACGAATTCTTCGCAGATGAAGTCGCGGCAACAGCTAGGTAGCGCATAATTATTTTTTACTTTTTAATTGTCTTTTCAAGCAGCGTTTTTTTCGGGCTTTTATTTTATTTTTTGCTGGCGTTTTTTAAGTCGGGGGTTTTTTAAATTAAAATTTAAGTGTTTATTCATGTTTTTAAACTTTGATATATATTTTTTAAACTGTACTAGTGTGTTGGATCCTGGGCTGCAGCATCAGCTCATCTTGTTTCCACCATTGCATTGTATGGTAGAAATCATATACTGATCAAAAGGAATCAAACACGACATATCTGCTATTATTTTTCCAAAGAGTATTACTAGTGTGCTGGATATCCTGGCTGCAGCATCAGCTCGTCGTGTTGCCACCACTGCATTGTATCTAGAACCAATACTGATCAAAACGAATCCAAACACGACATATGTTGCTATATTTTTTTATAGACGTATTACTAGTGTGCTGGATACCTGGCTTGCACACATCAGCTCATCGGTTGCCACCATTGCCATTGTATTCTCAATCTATCAAATACTGATCAAAAGAATTAAACACGACATATCTGCTATTATTTTTTCAAGAGTACACTGGTGTGCTGAATATCCTGGCTGCAGCATCAGCTCGTCGTGTTGCCACCACTGCATTGTATGTAGAATCAATTACTGATCAAAACGAATCCAAACACGATATATGTGCTATTATTTTTTATAGAGTGTACTATTGTGCTGGATATCCTGGCTGCAGCATCAGCTCATCCTGTTGCCATCATTGCTTTGTTTGTAGAATCAAATACTGATCAAAACGAACCCAAACACGATTATCTGCTATAGTTTTATTAGAGTACCTACTAGTGTTCTGGATATCCTGGCTGCAGCAT
>NC_133482.1:3513066-3607514 GCF_025370935.1 Choristoneura fumiferana | reverse complement strand
CCTTATCGGATAACGTGTATCTCAAGAAACGAAATAGATAGACAACTGTTTATGCCGCTACAAAAACAAATAATAAAAATAAATTTAATTAAAAACAGTCTCATAACGTACAGTATTGTATTGTAACTCTTTATTGTACGTAAAACAACATGAAGTTAAAACATAAAAGGATAATGAGATGTATAAAGTACATTACAAAGATATACGACAGATGGCACGTGGTTAGAGAACCTGACTGCGAAGCTTGAGGTCCGGTTCGATTCCCGTGTCGGGGAAGAATATTTGTATGAAAAATACGAATGTTTGTTCTCGGGTCTTGGGTGTTACTATGTATTTAAGTATGTATCTATCTATTATATTATATTATCCGTTGCTTAGTTACATAACAAGCTTTGCTAAGCTTACTTGGGACTAGGTCAATTGGTGTGAATTGTCCCGTGATATTTATTTATTTAAAAACGATTTTATCAGTTTTGAATAAAAACAGGGCTCTACTAGCTCTAGATGATACAGCTGTTTATTGCGTTTATTATATATGCGTATATACCTTTCCAAATTGTGCGAAACTTCGGGGTGCGCGTCTGACCCGCACTTGATTAATATAGAAACGTAAAACCGCTTAAAAGCAACAATACTTTAAAAGTAATATCTAAACACTAAAACAGAAATCAAACTAACATAAAAACCGTATTTAACATCGATAGCAAACGACAGAGGCAAAGCCTAACGTAAATAAGTCATTATAATCTAAAGGTTTGCACTAGCTTAACATTCCAAACAACCCTTGTCTGTATTAAGTTAAGGTTGCATATCCAGTGAAGCTTGCGTAGCGGAAAAAAGTCGCGTAGTCATCGGAACCGTGACGGATTCAGATGGAGTCGTCAATTCCTTTACATTCTTCACAAAACCAACAAGAAAGAAGAATAAGAAAAAGAATAAACAGTAAAAAGCCAGAGTGTGCGGTCGTGACTGGATACAGCTACTGGGATGTTCCAGTTTGAGCCGGTGGCTTTGACTCAAGCTGGGATTTGTACAATTTTGTTGCGGTTAGTTGCCAGTGTTGCTAGTTTGCACGATTTAATTATTTGTTGACTTACGAGTAATAATTCTAAATGGGGACACTTTATTCATTTCTCGTCAAAAAACAACGTTAAATGTATCTATTTGCAGACAGTACAGGAAGGTCTTATTTTGTGATTTTTAACAGTGTATTCGGCCAGCATGCAGGCGTGCAAATATTTTATTGCATGGAGATTAATTTAATAATGATACAAATTACACCTACGTCAATTAAGTATAAAATAAAAATACAATAAAAATCTAAAAAATAAAACAATAAAAAATTATAACAATAATTAAAAGTCCTAAATAAATATAGTTACTTACTATCATGATAATATCAAAATTAAAGTAATTTATTCTCCGTCTTTTAATGCTATAAAAATATCCGTCATCGTTGATATAAAGTAAATACTCATTTTGAACATAATGGCAAATGGACTGAAATCTACGCACACTATTTTAGATTAACGGCTTCTTTTTGTCCTAGGAAATCGCGAAGCTTCCACGGGACGCAGCAAAAGTAGCAGGCAAGAGTTGGTCGTCGATACATCTAGAAAACAATACCTTTAGTGACTGCCTGACAATAGACAACCCAAATCTTAAAGTAATAGACGTAAACATACAGATACACTTCATAATCTAACCAACAAAAAGTTGGAAAATCCTCGACTTTCTTACTTTAAAATTCAATATCTCAAAGACGGCTAAACCGATTTTGATGAAACATGTCTAAGAACCATCGCTAGAAAACCTAATTTTAAATAGAAAAAAAAAACGCATTTAAATCGGTCGACCCGTTTAAGAGCTACGGTACCACAGACAGACAGACAGACAGACACACAGACATACAGACACACTTAGCGATCAAACTTATAACACCCCTCTTTATGCGTCGGGGGTTTAAAAATTGGCCTGACTTACTTCCTACTAAATTATAAACGCGAAAGTTCGGTAAGCATACAGATAGTTTGAGTCCCCGGGAACGACATAGGATAGTTTTTTTTCCCGGAAAATAGGATAATTCCCACGGGACAGCGATAAACGAATTCTTCGCGGACAGAGTTGCGGGTTACGGCTAGTTTTTAGTTAAAATCATACAGGGTTACTATAAAGTAGTGTACTTTTTAGTTTGCTACGGGCAAAACCGTGGGCATCAGTAAGCTACGTGTGTCATGTGGAAGCCCAGCAATTGCAGGTACCTACAACTCATATACCAATGTCGTTAATAAAATCCGTGTACATAAAAGACTCAATTGAAACTGTATTCGTCAAGATTTAAACTCACGTCTAAGTAAACCATTAGATCTGAAGTACAAATAAACTGGCACTAAAACGAACGCGCTACTGCTCTACTTATACAATCCAGCAGTAAATGTATTGCAGTAAAAAGGTCTATTATGTGGTTATTTTCACGTTAGGAATGTTTGAAGTTCGACCAAATAAAACATTGTTTCACGGTTGATTCCGTTCGACGTGCCGTGGCTCTGTGGACAATATTTAAAAGCCTAAACGTGACAACACGAGCCAGAAAAAAAAATCGGGCTGCGTGAGCTAACTACTTACGTTTTAATTTACAGGTCACGTTGACTTTAGGCGTAGTTATTGTCTAACAATTGTTTACGCATTCAACGATAGATGGCGTTAACATAAAAACAAATAAAATATCTCAATATTGTCTTAAAGACACACGTCGAATGACGTCGGAGCTGCAATAATCATACATAATGAAAAAATAAAATTCTAGGAAAACCACCAAATTTATCTTTTAATTTCAAACCTCGGTGATAAGTTGGCAAGAGAAAATCGAGTACAGAAACCTACACAAAATTAGTTTAGAAATTAGATTTGAACGATTTGATTTTAACGTTCATTACAAAAAAGATGCACGTAATTGTTACTGACTATACTATATTAATACTAAGACGATTGTATCTCAGTAATTAAGAAGATACACACACCAGCACTACAAAATCAACATTAAAGTTGCCACCCATGAAACTCATGAGCTCATTAATGTATCGAATATTGGTAAAGAACAAACCATTTAAACGTTGCTTTAAGCATTCGTTAAGCGCTCCACCAATATTTGGCGCACCATATTTCACGTTCACAAACACGCCCTATAATCGAAAAGCGATAACAATCACAAAATCATTAAACATCGAATTCAAAACATTTGGCCACTAGCCAGCTACAAGCTTGCTTGTAATCTTATCAAGCATGATTATTAAGATGTTCAATAAAAGCGAACAAAAAGTTGGGGCAGAGCCCGCGGTCGTAAGGTATATAGCAATTAATGTAGACAAGCAAAGAACAATTCAAAAACGCCGACATACTACTACATATTCAGTCACCCACACTTGCCTATGCGCGTACGCATGTGTTTCTCGCACACATGGGTGTGTTTTATTCGCGTGGTTAGGGCTGTTACACACACGTCCAGCCCAACATCGTAATTACGAGGGCCAGTGGCGTGCGTCGAGCTGTAACGAGCTTAAACAAAATGGCCGCTAATTTTATTTATACACTGTGTTTACTTGGAAACATAACTCGGAAGTGGGGGTTCGTAAACTATAAAAAACAGTCTGAATAACTTTGATGAGAAACACAAAAAATCCTGAGAGAACTGATTGACAATTCCAAGCAAAAGCTAAACAAAAAATATAAACCTCTTAGTTCAGCAAAAGTTTACCAGATTAAAATTCAAAATTTGTTAAGCTATGATTTCACCCTAAATACAAAAAGGGCCACTGAAGTTTTTCTAGTTAACCAAGGAATGAAATGTACACACTTCATTTAATGCAACTAAATCATTTCGTGTCACGACAAAAAACGACAAAACAGGTCGAGCAAAACTCGGTATCCTATACCAACAGTAGCAGGAAGCGTTTAAATACAGGCAAGTGATTAATATTTATTACTGAGCACGGTAGGCCCCTGTTCGAAACGAAGCCGTTTTTGAATCTGTTAAATATATTATAATGTTTGTTAATTAATTCGTCAAGATTTTTACAGTGACAAAGGAATGCTTTTGTTGAAATGCCTTTGAATGTATAAACTGCTATTAGGATTTGAAATGCTTAGGTACTTAAAAATAAAATTGTTTAGTTGCAGAAAAAAGTAAGAGCCCCACATAATTATGTTCATATTGAGTAAAGTTTAGTATTTAACTGATCAACGAATATAATATAATATTTTAAAAAATACCATCAAAATTAATTAATGATCACCAAAATTCAAAAACATTTTAAAGTTCAATTTGGTACTTACAATTTGCTCGGATCATTTAGAAATAAAACACCCAACTAACTTGCTAGCTCAAAAATGTCAAATGACCACCAAAGTTGTGACCACCTTTTAATTTAAAATTACCATTGTAAATACATTTCTATTTTAAACCAAAACAGTAATTTATAATACTGAGTCAACGAAGCCCCGTTAGTTCACGTCTTGACGCAAATGTAACCTAACCTAACCCATCAAAATAGCCAACTCAGCGTTTAAATTTTCACGCCTATACCTATTTGATGATCATTTTTTATAAAAGTAACCTTTTTAATTAATAATGATTATTGAATTATAATAACTATAAGACTTTTTTACTGTATTGTTTATAGATATTTGTTTTTTGGCAATCAGTTTCTTCTTTAGCAAGAAGGATTAGTGCTCGAAATAATTTTTTGGTGGACATATTAATTTTCCCAAAAAACTAGATTAATAAAATTACTTTAAAGGGAAAACTAATTCCTAGATTGACCCAATCAAACCCATTGACCCAAAATCTCATTAGATTTTAATTGTTCCCGTTTCTATACCAGAAATCGATACTATTGTTCTCACAACACTAAATAAGAGGAGAAAAACATATTAAAAGTGAACTAAAGAGCATTTCCTAGAAACGCACGCGATCCTATGTCAGATAACATAAGCAAGAGTAATCACACGAATTAAGCATTCTTGAAAGAGTTGTCAGCCAACCAAATTAAGTCTAGCGGCGACTAAGAAAAATAACATACAAATAGACTTATCAAGATTGTAAGAAGAAAAATAAGACAGTAATTATTAAAACAAGATTATTATCGAAATCACTATAAGTCTTGTAGGTTCAAAACAAGTTTCCCGTGGATTAATGGATCCCAGTCATTAACGCTTCTGACCGTAATTGCCTGGCACTATTATGATGAATTGTTCGCTTTTTTGTTAATATTTTCTCAGGCATTTTTAAACGCTTCAAGGGATTCTCTTCCTAAATTACGAAACATTAGTCTTCAACTATAGTTTTATGTCATTAGTTATAATCGAAACGTTAATTTTCAATCAACTTTTCCTTCCTTTATAAGCATCAAATTCAAATTTTCCATTGTCCATTATGATAATGCAGGTCTTTGAAGGCACGTAAAATATTATCCTTTTGTTAAAGCTAATTTGTTTACGAATCACAACAAAGTCACCGAAGAGCTTTAAGTCCTGTCTTATTTAAATTAGGCACTAAAATAAATAAAGTCCTTTCGCATGGCTAGAAAAGCTAGAGTTTTTACAACCTCCGACTCGGCCTGGAGAAAGCTCTTGGCCAAATTGTATTATTTTGCATTAATTTTTGACAAAGTATATTTTGCGGCGAAGTTTTTTTACATTTTTCCTGGATTTTATTTAATTAAACACTGTTGTTAGTATGAAAGCTAGAGATATTATAAGTTTAAAATTCGACAGTGTACCTCTAAAGAACTGCTTTAAAGAACTACTGCTCTAAAGAACTTTGGAAAAATAACGCTTATCTACGTACAGTCAACCAACCCACCGCAAAACTTTGTCATTGTGACATTTTACGTCATCCAATAAGCATTGCTATAGATAAATCAAAATTATTTACTGTGGTAAGGTCCTATAGTTGGCCTAGTAATCAAGTTGGTTAACTGTACGTGGTAATCTTGAAATGGTTACAGATACTCGTATTAACAAGAGGATGTTTAATCGACCCAGCTTACACATAAAAGAAGAAAAAACTTAATTAAAAACGGCATCGACGCAAGGTGATTATAACATCTTACTGTAGCGTGTATTAATAAACCAAATACTCGAAAATTGCCGCGCCGAGCCGAGCGTCATTTCATTCAGAAATGAGTCGTTAGCGATCCAGATCTTTGAAATTACACAAAATTAATTGAGACGTCAAGCTTGCAGAAGGACGAGAGAAAAAAGGATAGGCCTGTCTCCATACTAATTTAGATATCAAGCCAACGAGCTCGACAAATTGTTAGCCATTCGTATTGGATTCGTGGAATTAAGACATTTGTCGGCTGCTTTGTTCGGAGTTTGTTTTTGGTCAAAGGTTTCAATCGAATATACTGAGTTTGGTGGTTTTTGTTATGGAATAGTTGGGAGTTTGGAAACAATCCGGGACCAATTATTGCTCTGTTAACACGGAATAGGGTGGCCGAACTTTGTAGCCTTGCTAAAATTAAATTGAAAAACATGTGCACGTTCTGCATTAAGCATTTTATTCTGCAATCAACATTGTGCTGAACAGTCCGAGTTCAAAACAAACAATGTTTTCTACAGTATTCATTTTAAAATCCGATTTAACACTCGATTAACTTGAAGCTTTGATATGGGTCAGTATTTATAAGACGTAGTTATGATTATGACTAATTTCAAATTGGACGTGATGTAAAAACTGACAGTTCATTAACAAGATGGACAAAAAAAACTTAAAACTGGTACTATAAGAACCTTTAAATTATTAATTGAAACTGACTTAAATTTCCACCTCGCTCTGAACCGTTAAAAAAACGATAATCCAACGGCCGTTATTTATGGGTCCGAAATATATTAATATGTAAATCTTAGTCTTGGACAAGGGTTAATTGATGTTAACTATAAATAACACCAAGAAATATTACGTATTGAATGAAAAAAGCAATTTTACACCTGTGTTAATGGGATCAATGTGGAATCAATTCGGTTTGATTGGTGATATTATAAATTGTTGTGAACAACGGACAAAACGATATTTAGTAATTGAACAGCTACGAGTGTATTAGTGAGTATAATGATGATAATTTATAAAGGCAATTAGAGCATCAGACACTTAAAACTTTCGGTGCATTATAGAATGCACAAAACACTATTAATGGAATTTTGCAATATTGTAAAAGAAGTTGGACTGACGCGATGATTGCCTAATATTACATTGTTTTGGTTTATGAATAAGAGCTTAGCCTAAACTGAATACAGATATTTTAACGTAGATTTTGATTTATAAAATGTAACAAAAATATAAGTGTTAATCTAAGTTGCAACCAAAAACTCACTAAATTCGTAAATAAGGAAAAGCTCCAGCCCAGAAAAAGTAAACAGGGAACTGATGTAATATTTTACAGGTTATGTTGTATGCAGTTGGACGAACAAACACAATTTCCCACGGAAGTTTGCTAAAATTCTTATTGCGCGATTGTCAGTCGGCCAAGTCCATTTCCATATCTGGACTAAAAGGCTATGAAATAATACAGAGTATGACCAGCAGGAATGCAAATAAAACTTGAGAGAATATCCACTGCATAATACTGTATTATTTTAACCTACTTTGTTGAATATCTCTTTTATTTGTGATTTTATGGGTACTGTACAAAACAATGTATACTTGGTAGGTTTATAGGGTTCCGTAGCCAAATGGCAAAAAACGGAAACCTTATGGATTCGTCATGTCTGTCTGTCTGTCCGTCCATATGTCACAGCCACTTTTTTCGAAACTATAAGAACTATACTGTTGAAACTTGGTAAGTAGATGTATTCTGTGAACCGCATTAAGATTTTAATACAAAAATAGAAAAAAAAATTGGGGGTTCCCCATACTTAGAACTGAAACTCAAACATTTTTTTTCATCAAACTTGTGGGGTATCTATGAATAGGTCTTCAAAAATGATATTGAGGTTTTTAATATTTTATTTTGTATACTGAATAGTTTGCACGAGAGACACTTCCAAAGTGGTAAAATGTGTGTCCCGCCCCCCCCTGTAACTTCTAAAATAAGAGAATGATAAAACTAAAAAAAATATATGGTACATAACTTTCATCGAAAATTGGTTTGAAAGAGAGCTAGTAAGTAGTTTTTTTTTTAATACGTCATAAATCGTAAAGTAAAGGTAACTTTTTTATAATGTTACTTGCTGCTACGGAACCCTTCATGGGCGACCCCGACTCGCACTTGGCCGCTTTTTTTGTATTGTTTTGTCTTAACCATTTTAGACTACAAACATTTATCTTGCAATGACTCTTGATTACTAAGGTTTTAGTTCATCGGCATGGACCTCCAAAAAGGAAATAAAGTTTCAGTGCTTTTTATACTTTATTAACAACTTTTACGTTGAAATCACAACACTTCCATCCACACCATTTAGATGGTTGGCGGTCCTCTACTGTGCGTTTTTCCAGAAATTTCCTGCCTCGCACAGCAAAACTCTGGAATGAACTATCGCCTGCGGTATTCCCGGACCGATACGACCTTCAAGTTTTCAAGAGCGTACTCCTACCTTAAAGGCCGGCAACGCACTTGTGACTCTTCTGGTGTTGCAGGTGTCCATGGGCGACGGTAATCGCTTACCATCATCGTTTGCCCCTATACCATAAAAAACAACCAGCGTCTAATGGTTATCTAGAAAAAGTAACCGGATTTTTTTTAACAAAATAATTGCATTTTTACCTCAATGGTAATAGACACAGGTCATAATTTTAGTACGGACTTTTTATTTTCAAGTGCCATTCGCCTTTTGATGTGCTTCCATAAACATAAATGTTTGTATGAGGCCGTGATTGCGCATGAATTTATTTCGTTAATCCACCGCCTTTATAATAAGAGGGTTCGCTATAAAAATACGCAACTTTATTGCCTTCATGTTCTTTTACTAGGAGATTATCATATGTAGTATGCTCAGGGGATTAAACATTATTAGTGCTATGTATGCCTTTACAATATGTATCTTTTAAATCTTTGTACGACATTATTTTTCTAAATCGCTGTAATAAAAAAATTTACTGCTTACTTTCTATCAATTAAAAATCACTTGAATAGTTTGTTTATTCTCTAATTTTTCTAAATTACCAACAAGTAGGTACACTTCAATCTCAATGTATGTTTTAGTATTTACAAACTACTTAACACACCTATGTTACTTAGTATTATACGTATCTATAGTCTTCAATTTACACCAATTATTTTTTATCAAAAAAGAAATAGCACGAAACCTTACGAATAACTGGTGGGGTATATTATAAAGCTTACGGTGGTTAAATATTTAGCATTGTCTGGCCACTAATTTGTTGAGATTTTTTTATTGAATTTAACACTTACTTTCAACTTGCAAGTTAACAAGATTTGCCTTCTTCACATTTCGACATCAATGCAACCGTCTTAAATTAATTCACGAGTAATCAGAGCTAATGCGACGAGACATTTACGTCCAGGTGCCTGATGATGCTAGTGAATTAATAACAGTTTATCACCGCCACACTAATAAACCTACGACAGGGAGATCTATTGGATCTCATTTAGTCCCATTTACATACATGGTGTTAGAGATATGTGCTGGGAAGTTGAGGTGGTCTCTCAGATGCTAGGAAATTCTCGGATGATGATATTAACTAGAAATGTTTGACGGGTTCACTTTTGGCAAGTCAGGTATTACTATAATTACTATGCTCCTCGGTATCTAAAAAAAATTGATCAGTCTTAAAAATACTTACTTTACTAGCTTTCGCCCGCGTAGAATTCGGTTATCGCGCGCTGTTCCCTCGGGAACTGTGCATTTTTTCGGAATAAAAAGTAACCTATGTCACTCTCTGGCCCATAAACTATCTCTATACCAAAAATCACGTCGATCCGTTACTCCGTTTCGACGTGAAAGACGGACAAACATACATGCAAACACACACACTTTCGCATTTATAATATTAGTATGGATTTTATGAGGTACTGTTAATTATTTCAGCTATGTAATAAAAAGTTTCAAATGAGGAACTTACTACACCGTCGCCGGTAGCTTTTATGATATTTCATACGATACAGCTTTTTAAGGGGATATAAATTTTTAAAATCATCAAAATTAACTGCCTGATATCCGATACTTTGACGATGTAGATATAATTTTTTTAATAATCCATACCTTTGTAACGACAGAGGATTCATAACCCTATCAGCAGAATCATAAATAAAGTAACGGTTTCCCATTACAGGTCGTACTTGGCGACGCGTAAAATATTGTTACCGGTAATAAAACTATAATAATTCAAAGAGAGGACTCTACACAGGTAATGGTATCACGTATTGAGAAATCCGAGAACACCATGTAAAACGAACGAATAAAACAAGATCTGCTTTATGAATAAATTATAGCAATGTAAAGTATGATAAATGATTTAAGGATTGTAATGAAACGGCATGAGATGTACACGAGGGAACCTAAGTAATCCAAAGTTTGAAACTGTTGCACGCAACAATGACAGCACGGTCATGGATGATAAAGACGATAATGGTGTAGATTTTAATCGTCCGTAGCACCATTAAGTTTTTGCTGAGTGTACTGATGCCTCACATAGCGCTCAGCGGGTGGTTAGAACAAGTAAACTAGTCTTGCAGTGAGGGTAACGTTATAATTTATCGATGACCAATTTACAGAGATTTCTAAATGTAGGGGGCTTTGTACGAAATCGCGGTTACTACTCTAATGTTATTAAGAGAGCGGGCGATGAGAAAGGTCATGTTATATTGGTCGTAAGGTATCGATGCCTTAGTTGAGTGAATACTCACAATTCGAATGATTATGATGTTACGAATAATAATTAAGATTTTGACGTTTTGGGAGCAGAGGTCATTAGGTTGGCACTGAGTCAAGAGTGACTACAGAACTTAATTGTCTTATTCAAATAGAGTTACTGTTTTAACTCGTGCATTTATTGTTTGTTCACGTATCATAAGTGAATGTGTTGGCATTTCATTATCTAGAATTTACTTCGTTTTTTTGGAGTTGTCTCTTCATATTTAATTCTATTACAATGTTAATGAGAATATGTTAAATTAAGTTCGTTAAGTGAGATGAATTGAGAATGCATTGACGTAAAAAAGATTCACCAATTTTTTTGCTGTTGTAGAAATAAGGAGTTGAACATCTCGTGAAATTAATTAGAAATTGAAATAAAAAAAATACTTTACTAATTCATACTACGTTACATTTAATTAAGATAATAATGCTGTTTATTTTTAAAATTGGTAGGTTAGTCTAAGTAGCTTAGTTTATTTTATGATCCGTTTTATACTTATGGCCATAGTGCCACGTAAAATTTCGTAGGACAAAATAAATGGCAGAAACTATCTTTAGAATAAGGTGCCTCGTCTTAAGCTGCATCACTTTGTTTGAGCTTGCCATAAAACAATAAATCTTAATCAAGTGCATTAATGAAACTGTTTCAACTTTTGCAATTATTTTTCATAAACACTATAGCCTTACCTCAAAATAAGTTGTCTTGCTTAACGTGTGCCCTATTTGTTCTAGCATTTAAATTTATATTTCTAAACTTGGATTGAAAACTTAATTCCTTCTCAAACTAGTTCCGCGTCGTCCGAATTGTGCGGTTTTAATCGAAATAGGAAATACGGTCTGCATGTGAGCTGGCAAAGTTTAATAAGCTGAGTCCTCGACCAAGACATTTTAATGGAAATTAAACCTACCCATATTAAAAATGTAGTAACTGCAATTAAAAGCGGAACTTTCTGAATAAATAACAAATTAATTTCAAATTACAGATACCATGTTATTGAATGAAAAATACGACCCAAATAAAATAACGCCAATAAGTGTTTATGTGTTAACTTTGAATACATTTTTATTGCCAATGGCAAATAACAGAGCGCCAGAATTTAACAGCCGTTGTACAATATTATTGACAACGCGATCGCGATTAAACTCGTGTTTAAAGTATTTCTACTTGACGATAAAAGTCAAGAATAAGACCAGGCTCTCATCAGTACTCGCCAACGGCATTCTAAAGAATCATTCGGAACAGGTTTCAAAAACAATGATCCCGCGTTCTTCTGTTTTTTGTCATCCTTTACATTATTACTGTAATAGTCGCACTGTTGATGTTGAGAATACTAAATTTGATGCCTTTTTGTTTTCGTCTCGCTAAAAATAACAAATGCATTCATAATAATATTGTCTTCACTTGCGTTAACACTACAAAAAACTGACCCGAGCTTCTACATTTCTGAAAGGGGGGGTTTCATCTTTAGCTTTTATTAATGAAGACCTCCGCGAAATATTGCGCGATATCATTTATAACTTTTTTCCATTAAGCTAATTATTGGCGTATTAAACAAACCCAATGCCCCCAAGTCAGCTTAACAAACAGGCATTACTCAAGGAACTTATTGATACTGCATGAAGATACTTATATTCCACACGCTAATTATGAGGTACACGACCGACGATTACTTTAAGTCGAGATCGTCATTAAGACTGTTAAGTAAGGATATGAACCGGCAGTGCTGGAGAATGATAATATTTTCAAAACAATAACGGGTTCTGTTAAAAATACTAAAGTTATCAAATTTTTATCACTTAAAAATAAAACAAATAATATCAGAAAAACAGATGTAGAATCTTACGTCTACTTATGGCAGTTACAATGGATAACACTAAAAGCTACTATTGGCGATCAATGTTTTCTGTCGGGTTAGTTGACTTGACAGCATACCTACCCAAGGCACCCGAAAACTTTTTCTTTGTCACAAGTCAAGTACTTTATTGTCGTTGTCATTGACAACTTTAAATTTAAATATGAGTACAATGTAATTTAGAAAGAAAGAATTTGTTCTATTTATTAATTAATTGGAATAAGATAAGCCTGCAAAAAAATATTTGAACCTCCAAATACTAATACTTGTTGCAAAGAAATAGATTTTTTTTGCGATAATTATAATCGTAGCGG
Organism: Choristoneura fumiferana; assembly: GCF_025370935.1. Taxonomy (NCBI): domain Eukaryota; kingdom Metazoa; phylum Arthropoda; class Insecta; order Lepidoptera; family Tortricidae; genus Choristoneura; species Choristoneura fumiferana. The sequence continues at coordinate 3,594,472 of NC_133482.1, read as the reverse complement.
AAAGTAACGCGCAGAATAGTGTTCAGAATTTTTCACTGAAACTCAAATCTTAAGTTGTAAAGGAACTCTAAAACCATGGAAAGCGTACCTTATTAACATATTAAAAGAGGATGGAATAAGTAAATAATTACACCGGTTTGGGAAGTATACAATTGTCTTGTACCTACCTACTTGGATGCCAGCGAGATACATTGTAATTTACTTTGATCAACACCGTGGTAAACGTGTCACGTTTTAATCTAGTTCTATCATGAGATGAAACTATGAGAGATAATATCTTAAACGGTGAAACTATAGATTTTCATGGATTGGGATAAGACAAAATTACAGGAGAGCTCAGGTAAATTTGTTTTAATACCTGTAACTATCGACTGACTGATCGATTGACTGACCTGACCAATAACTCTGGTTATAGACCTAGCATTTTTCCTTTCTTTTAAAACAGTAAATATATGATATAACTAAAGCAAAGCCAACGAGACGAGATGTGCTTCGTCTTTGTCTGATACGTCATTATTAGTATCGCGTTTCTTTCTCTCATGTCATGTCTCATGACATAATATATTATTTCTCGTTGGTACTTTATTTAGTCCGAGATATAAAAATCCATCAAAAAACACATGCATTCAAGTCAATTTCGAAGTCCATTTTCATTAAAACATCCAATTTATCATTCACATTTTCATACATACACAATCGTCAGTCATGATTACTCTATTACCATGCATATAGTTTAAATAATCAAATTTACTGTTTAAATTAAATTCAACATTTTAATATAAGTTGTATCGGCCGGTGCAATTAAGTCCATTGTTATGTTAATCAGGTTTCTTATTGCGCGTGCGTTGATGTAAGATAAAATCTTCTTATTGGATGTGCCCAGGAGATTTATGTTTCGACGTTTTAATACAATGACTGGAAGCCCCTACAGATGTTAAAAACACCGGCTAAGTGTGACTCGGACTGTCGTACTATGGGTTCCGTATAAATTTAAAACAAGACATAAATAGGTTTGTAAAATTCTTATTATCCTTGCAGGTTATTTTCGGAATGTTTCAGTGCGGCCTTAGTTCGTGCCAAATTTAATAGTTTTTGTCAACGGGAAGTATCCCATAGATTTTGCTACTACAGGTTTTTGTTCCGATCGATGTGAGTAAGTAACGTAGATAGTTTTAAGTTATTTGCACCGGTTAAAGGGCCCACCTGGTATAGTAAAAGGCAAGTATTGTTGAAATAATATATGTAGACCTAATCCCTATGTGTATAATTCCCTAATCTAATCCTTGACAAAGATTATATTATACATACCTATTAATATACTATAACAGACATTTCATCTCAATAAGATATCTTTAGTTAAAGTCTTCAGTACAATTACTAAGCCCTCCATTACGAAATGAACTATTTTGAAAATAAATCAAGCAAAATCTAAGCCTACAAAAAGACTTGCAAATACCTACCTAATACCATTCCGGATCATCTTCCTAGGAACATGATGTGATATTCAATCGTAATCAACAATTTCTCTTTCATTTTCTTTTACATTTATCGCGAATTCTTGGAAAATATTCCTAGACTGAATTCACTAACAAAACAGGTATTTGACAAAATCAAGAGTCTTGCCCTTTTTACTTTGTGTTGAATATAGAATCTGTCAAAATAAATAACCTATCTTTCTAAGTGTCTACTTCAACAAAAGGAAGATACTTAAGTACAAAATAAAGATTCAGGTAAATATAGTATCTTAAAAGATTTTTTGTACCGTATAAATATGTTCTTTTATAAGATATAGTTTTACGTTGATCATAATTTCGTGGTGGCCTAATGGTTTGACCTATCGCCTCTCAAGCAGAGGGTCGTGGGTTCAAACCCCGGCTCGCACCTCTGAGTTTTTCGAAATTCATGTGCGGAATTACATTTGAAATTTACCACGAGCTATGCGGTGAAGGAAAACATCGTGAGGAAACCTGCACAAACCTGCGAAGCAATTCAATGGTGCGTGTGAAGTTCCCAATCCGCACTGGGCCTGCGTGGGAACTATGGCCCAAGCCCTCTTGTTCTGATAGGAGGCCTGTGCCCAGCAGTGGGACGTATATTGGCTGGGATGATGATGATGAATTTTATTTTACAAATGCTTTGTCATTGGTGCTTTAAACACGTACCAAATTTTTAAGACATAATTGGCCAAATTTCACGTGAAAATCGGATGGTTATTTTTAATAACTGTAGGTAGGTACTTGCCTTATTATCTACATACTTACAAGCTTTTACATTATTCATATGAAACATCGAGTCAATCCGAACATTGTTAGTTGGTCAAGTAAATACACCCACTAATATTGCAAATGAAAATAAAAGATTGCAAAGAGAAACCTAGTTGCTCAGTGAAGCAACTAAAATTTCAGCGACAGTTTTTTTAGCAGCGTCCTTTTCTTAACAAAATTAATTACTTTTGCTATACTAAATCCAGTAGAAGTGTTTGGCACTGTTGTGTTCAAATTACTGACTCATAAGGTACAGTCGGCGGCACAGAAGTGTAGTTTTGACCGTTACTTTCTGCATGTGCCAATCAGGGCTTACGTTCGCCACGTGTACCCAGCCCCGCGCGTCCTCAGTCCCCCACGATTTCCTATTTTGTGCTTTTGCAGATTAACGGTCATCTCTACACTTCCGTGCAGTAGACTGTATTCTTTGTTAGCCGTCTACTAGGCTAGCAATGCATTTATCTGGTATCATAAGTGATCAATGTCATCATGATTGATGGAGCTCACTTCACCCTATTTGTTTAATAAGTCAAAAGAAAATTTTGAAAACAAGCTATCTTTCTGACTGTACTTCTTATTGACGATAATTGCATTGTCATCCAATCTACATACATAAAGTATACCAATCAAAGTAATCCGACTACCTACAGAAAGTGGATTAAATTTGGACATAAACAAACCAACACATAAACAACAGACTAAATAAAAACTTGAAAAAACTGTTTTCTTCAATTTCAGTGAGCAGCGCAAACAAAAAGTTTAGCAGACATTTGTTCTCAATTAGACCGTTGAAATACACACTGAGAATCCTTTCCTCGAGTCGGATGTCTTCGTAATTAAACCCTGAATGTTCCCACTCATCACCGGCACATATGTGCGAGTCGCGTTTCTGATTTATCGCATTATTTTCTATTTGATTGAGTGTTAAGCGGGCCTTTTTTAAAATTATTGGAGTAATTAAGCATCTTTATTTATTAGATACGCCTTGTGCTGTTGAAATCTTCGATGAGCTCTATTTTTACCCGATTGCGGTGGAGCGTAAAAGGTGGATTATGTTTTTCATCGTGAATTATGTTTTATCAATGTGTAGATTCGGTTGTACATGGATAAAAATGGGTTGAGCTATTCTGGTCCAATCTTTATTTTAGTTAAGTAATTAAGCTAATAATAACTAAGCTAATCTCAGAAGGTTCTTCAGGTTAATTAGGGATTAGGGAAGTTTAAAAACAACGTACTCGAACAATTTTAATCATAATGATACCGTGTGCCTTTCTATTTTTTTTTGATCTCTTAATTCCTATCGCTATAATTGGAGACATGAAAATCTGCGCGGAATTTTGGTATGCAACTTTAGTGAAATTTTTAGATTTTAAGAAATTTAAAGTGATTTAGAGAAAATATTTTTTTTCTTAATTCCGGAATTTCAATTCAATTGCTATGCCTAATGGTTTAGGCGTGCGAAGCCGCGGGCAAATGGCAGTCTAAACAAACACGCCCGAACATGTGTTGTTACTCATACACGGAGTCAGTTCTCCCTATCATAATACCCCGATCTGACCCGCACCTTTTAATATCCGCAACCAATACAAACATAGACAGTAAGACAAACAATCAGTTTTTTTGAGCGGCGTCGCACACAGCGTTATCAAAGCCAACTTCGGCCGACACGCTCCCACAGGATAATGGCTCGGACTGTCAATATTTGAAAACCCATCAGTGACAAGGACAAAATGACTTCTTCACTTTACTAAAACAATTTTTACATTACTAATACCAAAACCTATAACAACCCTTATAAGCTTGAAGATAAAGATGACATTGCTGTTGTCGTATTCGATAAGTGCAGCCACGTCGGGCTACTTGCTCCATTAGGCAGGCTTTCATGTATTAAAAATAAAAGTATTGATATACCTATGGTAGTCGAAGTTGTAGGTAATGAGGGAGAAGGTATTATAGATGACACTGAGCTAAGTACAAAAGATATTTTACTGACAGCTGTGTTGACTGCGAAGATGATTTTTTTTACTTTATGTCTAGAAATCTAACTCAGCAAATAATGATTAAAGCTACATTTCTAAACTTAATAGCATATCGCAAGTCATTAAAAACTTGCGCAATAAATCTTGTGAGAAAATTAAAGATACAGATGTCTCTGTAAATAAAGCTTAAAAGTATTAAATCAGTCTGTTCTAGCGTTTGCGCTCTCCAGAATTGTTTACAAAAAGTTTCAACGTGACTTATATCTGCTGAACTTTGTTTCAAATTAAGGGTATAAGGAGTAACGAATAAAGGAAGAGGGAAAAACAAATTAACATTTCGCTGCAGACGCTAAATAAATTGTAACATGCTTCTCTCAAAACAACAGGCCATCAATATACTTCCATATTCCATCAATTCGTCGGTTTCAAACGTTCGTCGGTTTCAAACGTCCAAACACTTACCTGTGAACAAAATAACGTTATTAGAATTTAAAACTCGTATTCATCATTAAGAAATATGGTACCATCTCACGTTAAAACATTTAAGCTTTCTTGTCTCATAGAACATTAAAAATTGACAGTGCATTAGTGTTATTTGTACTATATTACTATTTAAATGTGTGCGTAGGTGTGGGATCAAAGCAACGTTATGCATTTCGGCTTACCATTTTAAGATAAAGGCGTGTTATGGAGACGCCTTTACTCTACAGTGAAAGATTACAGTTTTATTTACTACTCCAAAACGTTTGATAATCCATGTCTTAATTAACAAAGCGGGAGAGAGGCCGGTACTGAGAGACGCGCCAGCTAGGCCTTTTCGTGCATCGCCGCTTCTTAATCTCAATTTAAACCGAACCATGTTCTTATAACCAGAGAGTTAATTATTTTAAGCGCAATAAAACTAGAGGTTGCCTCGCTAATCTATAAATTTCGTGGTACAGGGTCCTCTACATGCGTCTTGTCGGCAACGTATATCCATTTGCTTCGGGCTGATTTGATTAGGAGTTATTTTTGTAATTTTATTGTACAAACCAAGACACTTTATTGTAATTCGGCTTTGTATTGAAATTCCTCCAAACACGAGCATCAACGATCCCAGAAGTAAACTCGACAGTTTTATTTAATGGAATCATAAAATCTCGAGTAAATCGATGAATCTCTCGGCGAGATAAATTAAATTTTAATAATCTACACTCCTTTATCTGGGCGGATTAGGTCGTAAATCTTAACGGGGACTTTTTAATTCACAATTTTATACGAGAGCATAAAACAAACAGCACCGGTGCCTCACAATGGCCGCGCTGTACCGAAATTTATACAAGAGGAACTTGAATCAATCAGAAACGGTAATACTGTAAGGCAATAAACAATCTTGGACAAACGCCGATAAAACCAAGTTTTACGATCTGCCACCTCGTTTATTACTCGAATGCGACGGAGCAAAACAAAAGTCGGGAATATGGCATTAACAAAATGGGCCGCACTCACCAGTATTGTCGGTTACACTAACAAATTTACGATTATTCCGAGCTATATAATCGTATTGGGGTATCGGATGTCATATAAATAATCTATCACTATCCGACCGTGTTCTCTTTAGATTTATTTACGGCTTCATTCAAATGAATTATTCGTTATAAAACTCTAAAGCTCGAGGAATTTAGTAAATCAGTTAAACTTTAAACAATAAGGTACCGTTTTTAGTAAATAATGAAAAGTTTGTTTTGCTAGGTCTCAGTTATTAAAGAAACTTTTATATTTACTAAGCGTCTGTCAGATAGTACACAGAATAAGTTTGTGACTTAAACAAAAAGATTATTTAGCTTTAGCAATTAGTTTCATACCATTAATTATTTTGAGTTGAGACTATAACGTATGTACATAAGCACAAAGTAACAAAATTACCTTAAATAAGTACCAACTTTATATTGCTTTCTTAAAACTATAGAAGTCAAACAAAAAAGTCTAAATCATCACAAATAACGACATGAGAATGACACCTCACGACTGAACTTGGAATCTACGGTGCTGTCAAATCGAGACTAGCGTTGGACGGACGTGGAGTTGAACTCTTAGACAAGGTCTAAACTCATGTCATTGCGAGATTGATAATTCTCAAATTTAATAGAGCACTTTTATCTTTAAACTATCCAGATTTTTATCTATAAGTTAGGCGTTTCAGAAATTCAATGAATTTAAGAAATTTTTAGGAAGTTCTTTTTGACGAGGGTGATGAAACTTGCGTGAAAGATGAAATTTTAAAGTAAAAACGAACAGATCCTAAACGTAAACATTCGTAAGTAATAAAGCTTAAACGTTCTATTCCATCGAAGACTAATTCAGAGACGGTAATTATTTAAAACTCCAATTCGGAGACAAAAAGACTTTCACGACAATTAACATGAAAGCGTCTTCTGATCAATCAAAGGCCATTAGAAGAATTGCCTGTTCGACTTTTGATAAATATGACCAAAGTGTTTCATAAAAAGGAACAAGAAATCTCGAGGCGCAACAAAATGAAGAAATTAACTCGAAATCGGTGAAATAGCGGCAAGATAACTTAATCGTCTGCTCGTAAGAAACCGGTTTTTTTTTCAATGTGAGGTCAGAGTGGGCTAACCGTGGCTGTTTGTAATGCCGACAGCGGTTTACAGAAATTATTTTCTGGGAGAAGTTTCTTTACTACTTAATTACAACGTACTTTGATGGGATGTTTTGGTTTTTCGTGCACTTTATCAACTTCTTCAAGTTTAAATTTAACACTTTTTTATTTATCTTCGTCGTTGTTTAATTCGTCTTCCTTGTCACTAGTTACTATGTTTTCGTATTCTGTTTTGACAGTTTTATTTCTCAGCAAATTACGAAATTCGCTTAGCATCGTAACATGTCAATATCGTTTTCGATATACGTGTCGAATATCGTCAATGTCGAAAACAAGCGTACTCTGTAAGGGATATATCGCGGTCGGGACCCGGATCACGACTGAGCTTTGGACGATGGTCTAACTAAAGAAATATTGTAACTTACTTACTTTTTATTTTCTGTTCGTTATAGAATCATCTTTAATCCTCTCCTATTTTTTTGAGTTTTGTTCATTAAAAAAAGACTAGTGTAAGAATAGCTTTAAACAATAAAAAGTGTTATAATCAAATCATCCGGACTTAAACAGGTATATAGATAAACATAGATTTATTTTTAATAGGTAACTTAATGATAATAATATAACTTTATAAGACTAGTATTTTTAAATCTTAAAATTGCATTTCTCGCCTCCCTCTAGTTCCTTAAGCCGCGTTCTTGACTGAGACGAATTATTATTTTTATAGTACGCGGTGCTCAAACAGATTGCTCGTGATTTGATGCCTTCGGTGTATTTTTTATGAAGTTGTTTAGTTCTGGAGGTGTGTTCGCCACAGGTAGAAGTTTTAATGATGTCGACTCGCGACTTACAAAGTTGCGCAAGTTAAAAAGTATATAGTGGATTTGAAAACGTAATATTAAAGGTGCTTTCGCAAAAACTGCAGACAGGGCTTTTATTAACTTGTTAAAATAATAAAGACTTCACTTTGTTGCTAGCAAAGTTGATACTGATGAGAAAGAGAACCTTGAAGAAACAGAGTACAAAAAAGGAACAGTGGAATGGAAAACAAAGTTCATTGATTTATTTACTAATGAAACACGAGTCCCTTTACCAGTGTCTCCCTCCACGGACAGAATACAAAATCATCCGCCCAAAATAATTATGGCATCCAATTAGATTCCAACTTAGAAACAAAGGCAGCACAGTAATTTTCACACGACGATTCTTAAGTCCCTTAACAATAGACCCTGTCAGCGGTCAATAATATAATATTTTAAACACATTAATATAAGAATATGCTAATTCTAATTCACGGTCGGTAAGCAGCATTGTTTAAATTTTATGATAAAGCTCCTTAGAGTTACACCTTAGTGTTAACGATAAGACGTAATTAAAAGACAAGTGAATATATTTCAAAACATAAAAGGTGTGATCAGGAAGAGTAGACATTTGTATGTTAATAGGGAGTAATGATTAAAAACGAGTGTGTGAAAAATTGTGAACGATTATTTATTCTGAATCTGAGTACATTTAATGAGTAATTTAGGCAGTTGTAACATCATTAATAAATTCATTATTATGATGGATTAACTGTTTGTTGTTCTTGTTTCCAAAACTTGGAGTACTTATTAACATAGCATCATTAGATGCCACGCCTGATTTTAGAATAGGACGGATTTCTTCCCGTGGGTATTGTAAAAGGTTACTAAGTGGCTTGATGTGAGAGAAGACAGCCGCGCTCTCTATTGCTACCTAAAAACTCTTAGAAGAAGGTTCATTACCAAACTTCAACCGACGACCACGAAGAAGATTAAGATGAAGACTAGAGGCTAGAATGTATTGTTAAAATTTTTATGATATTGCATGGTTTTACATGGTTCATTTTTACCCAACTGCCCGAAGGATGTTTTTCGAGCGTATGTATGTATGTATGTATGTAAGTTTGTATGTGGGTATGTATGTCCATTTCTTTGGTCCTCGCTGCAGCCTAAACGGCTGAACGGATTGTAACATTTGAGGTATCATTGGATTTGTCATAACTGTTGGAATGACATAGGGTATATAATATTTCAATATGGCGTCTGCGAAAAAAAATATGGCGAAGGAATAAAAAAAAATCTGTATTGGAGCAATATGGGAATCAAATGAAAGCTAATAATTAGCCCATTCTAAATATATATGGGTTATAATACTTTTAATCTACTATTTTACAGAAATATCAAAAAAGTATAAAATAAAAAACATTCAATTTAAAAAATCAAAAAACCCCGACTGCCTTAAAAACCAAAAGGAAGAAAATAAGTCTAGTGGTCTAGAACTCTGTCAAGAAGCTCATTAAAGGTTCAACAGTCGGGACCCATTCAAATGTAACCAGCTCTAAAAATCTTGGTAATGGGTCCCGACTGTTGAACCTTAAATGAGCTTCTTGACAGAGTTCTAGACCACTAGACTTATTTTCTTCCTTTTAGTTTTTAAGGCAGTAGGGGTTTTTTGATTTTTTAAATTATTTTCTTTTTACCCTTATCATTTTGAACAGATGATATTTAAATAACATTTTCAACAATGAATAGAATAGTAACGAAGCAAAGACTAACCTTCAACAATGTTGCAACAGTTTCCGGGCAAGCGTATTAAAATTTAACCAACTGAAGAGCACAGTACCTTTTTTATGATCACGGTAGTAAGAGCCTTTGAATGTGTAAGGCAGTATATTTGATTCAAAAAGTTATTCATGATTGATGAAAAATTTAGTAGCAGCTTGTTTTTCCGCTACCCAATTTTAGAATGTTGGAAAGGAACAAGGAAGCAATTTAAAATAACGTTATTGCAATTTCGAAACTTGTAGGCGAAAACTACTTTTTGTTCTGATAGCTGAAACATTAAACATACGTTAGCAAGTGATAGATACATATACTTTTTCCTGCTTCTGTTACTACAAATATTGCAATCTTGACCTGTCGAACGACAGCCATATGCTGGCTGGCCCAATATGAATCAGGAACTTCAGAAACAACTGAGCTGATTACCTTCAGCAAAAAGATCGTGATGTATTGCTATTATTTTTTGTTTGATATAATTATGTACTCATGGCAAAATAAACAAGTTGTTGTTGTTTGTACTCTTTATTGTACAAAAAGGAAAAACATAAAAGTAAAAGTAGAAGTATGAGAATCTGAGATAAGGCATAAGTACCGAGAATACATTAAGATTTTCACTATGTATGCCATAGATCTGATTGGTGTGTATGGTGAGATGAGAACGCGTTATAGATTGATGACCCAAGTTCGATTTCTGGAGTCCAACTTCATCTTTTTGTTTTTTTTTTTCAATGTGTTCTAGTTAATGTAAGTATGTTTAATGAAACCAAAAGGGTTCTTTATTGTTCACCGAACTCAAAATACCGCGACATCAGATAACTACCATCAAAAAATCCATCGGGTGTTATAAAGCAACCACCAGACAGGCGTCAAAACAAAACGCGCTCACAACAAACACTGATAACGTACGATCGATCACATGCCCACGCGTCGGTGTGCCGCCACCCTAATCCATTACGGCCTGAGTTAATAAAATCCTGCGTCTTATTTACAAATTGATAAGTGTCGGCTAAGGTATCGGCTACCGGGACGGTTTTGCTCTTCAAAGCACTCTCTTATGAGTCTCCAGTACGCTCGCCGCTGATCGCATTTTCATACAAAAGTAGTTTCGTTCTAGTAACACACTAGTTCGTAACACACTGAAACAAAATAAAACTTTGTGACTACAATGGGATGGGAGCAGCTATTTCAAAATATGATTAGTTTTCGTTCATATTCAATGTAACAAAATAAAATCATTCGTTATTGTTTATTTTTCCGTTACATTTTATTTTACCCAAACCTAATTATATGCATCGTAATGGCTGCTCCTATTATAGTTGCAAGGTTGCGTTTTGATCTGTTGTGCTGCTTGTAAATTAGAAAGAAACTACGTTTGTATGGGGACGCAAGCGTACTGGGGACTCTTAAAGCTGGCCATGCTTGGTACGTATATGTGAAATAAATGCTGGTGTGATCATGTCCCAGTCACTGATAAGTAGTTACTGAGCAGCGCTTCAGTGTGCGTCTCCATCTCAAGGTTGTTGGTATCCGATTTACACGCCATTTAGATTTATTTAGATTTTCTTTTTACAAGCTGTTATTTAACATGCAATGATTGTTTGGATCTTTGTTCAAATAATCTTGTACCTAAATGCAACGGACGGACTTGAAAATTGGTATTGCTTCGATATGCAGTTTGGATAATTATTAATTTCTTGTCGAAAATACAAACTGAGACATGGATGCACAGAAAAGCCAGAAAAAGAGACCAGTGCTGGTCCAGCAGTGGTGTAGGGGTGCTGGTCTCTTTTTCTGGTTTTTCTGTGCATCCATGTCTCAGTTTGTATTTTCGATATGGTTTCACGGGATACCCGTAAAAGTAACAAATTTGGAGTTGAAATATAAAAATACAAAAAGACTCCAAAAAACAAATCATAATTAATTTCTTGGTAAATTTAATCAAATTTATTTAGTTTTGAACATGAAACTACCGTGAGACTCACTCATATTAAATGTTATTATAACGGATAACTCACGTCTTAAACCGAGTTTAGCTCGACATGTTTCGGGCTATTTCGTAGCCCTTCCTCTCAGGAGCACGCGAACCGGCGGCTGCCGCAACACGCACACTACGCGCCACCGCTCTGCTCGCACGACTGTCCGACGAAACTAAACATCACGCATTACATCAGGTTTGATAAGGTGTGTTGGTGTCTGTACTTGCGAGAGAAAAGTTTTTCATTCCGCGGAAAGTGCGTGAAGCCATTGAGATTGGTCGTCATCCGAATTTTAACCGGGATTGCGGTTGGTCGGTACCCCCGAGTTGGAAAACAGTATTAAATACTCGTGCTGCGTCATCGGTTGGTGTGAACGTGCCTTTACGGAGTGATGTTGTTAGTGTTGTGTGCTACCCTACATTAGACATTGATAATAAAAATGACGATAAAAATGCGGGTAGTTGTGCGCCAATGTTAGTTTCGTCGGACAGTCGTGCGAGCAGAGCGGTGGCGCGTAGTGTGCGTGTTGCGGCAGCCACCGGTTCGCGTGCTCCTGAGAGGAAGGGCTACGAAATAGCCCGAAACATGTCGAGCTAAACTCGGTTTAAGACGTGAGTTATCCGTTATAATAACATTTAATTTATTTAGTTGCCTACTTTTACTCTTATCTTTATTCAGGTTAAACCAATACCACTTTATTTATATATTTAACAAAAGCGCCGAATCACTGGCCCTACGAGGAGTAAGCTTCGGCTTCAAACATCAACCTCCCGATAAGCAAGGCGCGACAGTTGACAAATTTTTTATATATTTACAAAGGATTACACTTTATAAAAATGACGAGACACTGTATCAATTATAATATTTATCATGCTCTGGTTCTGGGCTTTTAAAACATTCTGAGTGATTATTTTGAAACTATCTCTGACATTTAGTAGCATGATAAGGTTTTAAAAAGTTGTAAGTAAGTATAAATGGTACATACAAGTGAAGGTGTTGTTCATTTATTGTAACACCTGGTGGGTCAATTAAAATACCTAACTATACATAAACAGAGAACGAAGAAAACTCAAATTTTATATTAAACGCCACATATCTCATTAATAATGATAATAATAATATAATCTTTATTTCGGAATACACAGGACTCCATAGATGATTAGTAACAGAGCTTATTTCCTAAAGTTAGTACTTAAAATTAATCAATTAAATTAAATTATATAAGCTAACCTAATAAAATTCAACATTTCATTTAACTGCACATGCCACCCCCTTAATCTGCCCAACCCAGTGCACAAGTATTGGGCAGTCGTACTTTACAGCAAGCACGCTCAGAATGCTGTTGGAGGTCAGTCTTATACGGTCCAGCAGGAGACTATTTTCTTGCGCATGATCGCCGGAAACCCGTCCGTACGGGCCTTATACCTACTTTAAATATTTTAATAAAACTCGGATAATTTAATGAATCATTTTTTTCAAATAGCTGGCAAACGAGCATTCGGGTCACCTGATGGTAAATGATCACCGCCGCCCATGGACACCTACAGCATTAGTAGGACTGTGGGTGCGTAGCCGGCCTAAAAGGGGGCTAAAGGGGTAGGGTGAAGGGGGAAGGGGAAAGGTGAGGTACTTCATCATGCTTTGAACTGTTATGAATAACGATTCTTAAACTACGTTCTGTTTTTCATCGTCTTTATCGAGAAGATATTCACGGTTGAACAAAGGTAAGATGACCACCACAATGATCGGCAACTCGCCACTTGCATCCACCAGTCGCCCGCAAATCTCGCGATTTTGAACATGAAACTATCGTGAGACTTCTAAATAATTAAAGTTAATCCGATCGTCTAGGAGCTAAACTCGATTTAAGACGTGAGTTATCCGGATTAACTTTAATTTAACTCTCGCGACGTAGTCAGTCCACCTTGTGGAAGGCCTGCCAATGATTTGTCTTCCGGTACGTAGTCGGCACACCTTTTTCCCTACAACGGTTATTATGTGTTGTTTGCGCAATATGGCTCGAGCTCGACCATTGTATTGTATCTACCTATTAGCATTATGTTTTTCCCCGATCAAAAAGAAGATGTCAATGTACCTACAAAATTTATTAAAAAAATGGCTTGACCTTTATTTTTGAACTATCAACTTGAATCCGTTAGTTGAATGCGGTTCTCAAATTTTCTTCCTAGCATCCACTCTAATTGAGCCTTAAAGTAAAATCTTGTTAAATATTGAACTTCAACCATTAATGGCTCCTACATTTATAAACCTTTAGTCTCACTCATCACTTAAGCGCTCAAAATTCCACGTTACTAGAAAGTTATCTAATAATTAAGGCGCGAATAAACATCAATTAGTAGTACTAAGAAACTGCGATCCGAGTTTAATAATTACTTCTTGCGATACAAAATCAGACCAGTTGGATGGTTTTATGCGGAATGTTTTCAAAGTAGATTAAAATTTAGTTACTATTTATTTTCTGTTTTTTTACCTTGCTCGCTAACTTAGGGGGCTACTCACTGATGTATTAAACAGTTTAATACATCGGTGGGGCTACTACAAAATTCAAAAATCGAAGTTCGTATCGTACCGTCCCTCTCACTCTCGTTATAAATAATATAAACGTCAGGTGGGACGGCAAGTAGTATAGGACCTGTCGGCAAGTAGTGTGTATGTATGTAAATACTTTATTGTACATAAAATACAAAAATAATATAAAAAGAAAACAACAAAACAAGAAGAGAGTGCTTGTGATGCGTTTTGGCATAGAGTAACAGATTCATTCAAATTGCTGGTATGTGCATGAGATATTCTAATTAATGAGTAAGATTGTGAGTATGTTGTCTACCCGTAAGTTTATTATGTATAACTGTTGAACGGAACACATACTTTATGGATTACTGGATTAATACCTACAGCATTTTATACCGGGTGTAACCTGTAATATGAGCAAACAATTAAAACATAGATCATACTCGTCAAACTGAACAGCATTAGTACAGCGACTTTTAAAAATAATTATTTTATTTATTTTTTATTACACTTTTAAGTTTATTCGAAGAGTTGAAGAAGTTGTGTTCTAGGATGGCGTACATTGATAGCAGTATTTAATTTGTATGAAAAAAGGTAAATTCAAAGACTCCATTATTTTTAAAAGTCGCTGAACTAATGTTGTTCAGATTGACGAGGACGATCTATGTTTTAATTTTTTGCTCCTATTACAGGCCACACCCGGTATACTTTTTATCCCGCAAAATTGCAGAGTTCTTCTTGTAGGATGGCTATAAAGTAATTCTACGCAAACCATATAACGAGCAACAGATATTTTATTAAACGTTGTAAAAATGTTTATGTTGACTTATTTGTATAACACCATCCAGGTAACATTACGCTAAAGCTTGATCAACTAATGAACCTGTCTCACATTCAAGCCGATATATTTTATGCTCTAGCTCAATTATAGTACTGAAACACATTTTGCATAGCAATTAAGTGGTGCTTATAGTATGTCTTCATTAAGCACAGTGGAAATAGTGGTTCGACTACCGAGGAGTTGAGTAACTGTTCAATTTATATGCAAGCCTTTTAGTGACCAACCGGAAACAGAATGCTGGTGTATAAGAAGTCTTCATTATGCATCCATCTGTACAATAGCTTATAACTTTTCTTCCCAATCAATGGTCCTGCAACGTTTTAAAATCAAATTTAACTGACCTTAATTTAAGAGCGTTTATACCTGCTGAGCTGGCAACGTTGCATTTTTGTTAGTTTATCTCGATTATTACTACTTATTATTCAATAAATAATAGTCATTTATAAAAATTGAATGAAAGTTAAAAATGTGGTCTGTTAGAACTGTTCTTAATATAAGTATAAGTTAAGGTATCTACTGCAATAATTATGCGTGATACACTTTTATTTCTTTAAAAACCTTAAATTAACATTTATTCGTTTTTAAAGGATATAAAAGTCTCTCACGAATGATTATTGCAGTAGGCACATTAACTTGTCTTATATATTAAGAACAGTTCTATTAGATCACATTTTTAATTTCCATTCAATTTTTATGGAATAATCGAGAAAAACTTACGAAATTACAACGTTGCCAGCTGAGCAGGTATAAACGCTCTTAATTTGAGTAGCTAGAACCAATAAGTATTGTTGAGTAATTATTGAGTTACAATCTTGGTGATTTAAAAGCTAAAACTAGCAGTAAATCTATCCAGCTTTGCAATCAAGAGCTATTACAGAGCAATAAAATGAAGCCAATGACACCTTTATATTATTGTAAATGCTATTTCATAGTAACAAATATTGTAACCACATAGTCGTGACTTTCAAAGTCGGAATTTGACGAATCGTTCTAAATTAGACTTAAGCCACACTCATATTATTAGTACCTTGGTACCTGTCGCCACATTTCTTGTTGTTTTCTTTTAAATATGGCTCTGTCCGTCGGAGGACAATTTTGCAAGTGTCTCGTTACGAGTAGGTTCAAATTCAAATTATTTATTGCATGTCATTACAGTACTATGGTTTAGGTTTTGCCGTTGTACGGTAAAAAAAATCTAGAAAACGAAATATGAGGGGTAATGCCACCATTACGATGACAGCGCGAATCAAAATTAATTTTAGACAGCGTCAGAACATTTCTTATTATGGTTTATATTTACCGCTATTTTGACGTACGAGTATCTAATCTAGCTGTCAAAGCTGACAGTAGGTTATATTGAGAGTCGTGACATTTCACAAAATATAAGAGACAAAGAAGCATTATTATAAAATTAAACGTTCCATGAAAATGTAACGAAATGTATATACAATAAGGGTTTTAAATGTTGTTTCTTTCATTTTTACAGGTAAAGTGGGCTATACCTCCCTACTTTAAGAAACTAGGACGTTTTTCATTATTATATTTTTTAGCAAAACGTATGAGCGGTAGCGTAAATGATTACGAGAACAAAACATAAGACCATCTTTATTCTTGAATACTTGAAGCTTTACAAAGATTGTGTTTAGTGAGAGCTTCAAAGCTTGAGCTACCTACGCAAAATGTTAGTTAATTGAACTCGAGTAGAAACTTGGGAACGTTTAAATGTTCGTTTAGAAGTAAACGAAGGCAGCAACGCAAGAAAATATTTAGTGTTTAGGTTAAATACCGATAAGACTGTGCCATAATGTCTATTAACTAATATAACAATATAAGAAAATCAAAACAAGTAAATAACAGACGAAGACGAACATTATAATGCAGGCCGTGAAATCTCATTTTTTTAAATAAACATTTATGGCATACTAGCCTGTTACCCGCGACTTCGTCCGCGTAGAATTCGTTTATCCCTATCCCGCGGAAACTATATAATTTCCCGGGGTAAAAACTATTCTATATCCTTCCCCATTACTCAAACTATCTGTGTACCGAATTTCATCTAAATCGGTTCAGCGGTTTTGACGTAATGGAGTAACAAACAAACAAACAGACTTACAAACTTTCGCATTTATAATATTATATAGTGGGATGATGGCATATCTCCGAGATTATCTCTACTAAACTCCATTAATTGCATACTAATGCAGGAAATTGCACGTTTCTAGTTTTATTACTTAACCAAATAAAGCAGTAAGTAGATTGTATCGGGATTGTATCACAACCTTATCTTCCAGTGCCTTGGAGAAAATTTGTGATCTGATTAAGCTTGTATTAAATGAAATTTTAGAAAATGAAATAACGAGAAAAGGAGTTAAGTGCAATTCGTAAGAATTGCAGGGTCAAATCAATATACAATGTAGAATGTATGAATATAATTAACTTTTTAATACAAAACAATACAGTACCACTCTACGGTACTGAAAACAGAAAACAAAGGTAAGACAAAATCTACAACACGCTACTAAGAGAAAAGAAATCAAGGGAAGTAATAAGCAGCCATACCGCTTCAATGATCTCTTCCACGTAACTTTTACAATAGAAAGTAGTGAGAAATAGATGGTAGTAGGTGGTAAAATACATAAAAGTAAACATATTGAACATGAAACTACCGTTAGATTCACTCATATTAAATATAATGACCCGGATAACTCACGTCTTAAATCGACAGACATTTGACAGTTGTAATGATGATGAAAACGCGGGTAGTTGTGTGCCGGTGTCAGTTTCGTCGGGTAGTCGCAGTGCGCGTGTTGCAGCAGCCGCTGAGTCGCGTTGCTCCGAAGACGAAGGGCTACGGATTAGCCCGAAACATGTCGAGCTAAACTCGATTTAAGACGTGAGTTATACGGGTCATTATATTTAATAAAAGTAAACATACATACAATACAAATATACAAGAAATATAAATAGACAAATAGACAACAAAAAATAAATATATTATCTATAACTATAACGTTTGTTGACTTCTTCAAATACTGGAACCTACAGCAATGTTGGAATAAAAACAACTATATTTCTTTTTTTATAATGCGCTCCTAAGAATTGAAATAATTCTATAGCATGTTCCAGAAACCGTTCCAAGTTCCAAGTACACCAAGCAATAATGTCACAACTTTATTTGATCAGCCTTCAAAATGGCTGTTGAACAAATATTGAATCGAAACATATTCGACTAAGTTCAAACACTGATTCCATTCGAGAACTAAAATGACGGTCAGTTCTGGATTCGACTTTGTTTTTCGGTGTACTTTTGTTATCTATAGAAATTAGTAAGACGGTAAAAATTTTTAAGATTTTAGTGTCTTAGATGAATGATTGGTCTCGCGCGCTCGCTCGACTAGATACCGCGCGTACTAAAAAGAAAACGTTCGTGAATGCGGCAACTCAATATTGTAGTGTGCGTTAGAACGGTGTATGACAATTTGCAAGGATGCTAGTGTGCGTGACGAATTGTGTTGCCAGCTGCTCCACTGTTACCCGAATTATTGGGAAAATAAATTATTCTGTGGTCTATTAAGTTACTGGTTACAAAATGTATCTTGGGAAATACTTAGAAATTAAGAAGTAATCAAGAGTGAATGTATTAATGTGTTTGTGTATAGGTTAGGCGTAGGTTTCTTCTTTAAAAAAATGGTAGGTATGATGTAGGTATATCAATGATCAGGCCTCACTTTTAATTAAATATTTAAGGACATTCAATATTTACAAATTATTACTGAAAATTCATGGACTGAGTCACCAACTAAGAAGTTTTGCGTACTTAACACGTTGCACTATAGTTAAACCTAATATAATGTACAGGTTAATTAAGACTAAAATACGAATAATTGTTTTACAAAATATACATACATAGTACATGATACATACATACTTACATACATACGCTTGAAAAACATAACCCTCCTTCGGGCAGTCGGGTAAAAAGTTAACATTTCAGGAAAATGGGTAGAAATACGAAAAAAAATTTTTTCGTTTCCGTAATACCTAAGTAAATCAGCTGATCGGGCTTTTGACTGGGAAGACGAAAAACATTTTTAATTTTAAGACACATTCATCCCTCAATTAAATAGTGTCGGGTAAAATTTATACACCTTCAGTGTATAATATCACAAAGTAAACATTAAATAATATAGAACTAGGTTATGTATATATAATAATTACGTTAGATACTTAAATAAAATAAGTTATTAAAATTTATCATCATTTAATGATGATAACAATAAAATTCAATTATTAAAATCTCAACCACGGGAATTTGATTCTTGTGTACCGGCAACACAGAATGGCGTTTAGGGTTCATGTTATTTTATTTTGTAATTTCGAAATTATACGATATTTACTGATGGTATGTGATCCAGTGTCCTTCTTATTTCTTGTAGTATTTTTTTAAACAGTTTCACTGCGAAAACTGGCATTTGTACTTCGGTTTATGACCAAAATGGCTGTTGAACAAATATTGAATCGAAACATATTCGACTAAGTTCAAACACTGATTCCATTCGAGAACTAAAATGACGGTCAGTTCTGGATTCGACTTTGTTTTGCGGTTTACTTTTGTTATCTATAAAATTAGTAAACCGTTAAAATATTTTAAGATTTGAGTGTATTTTTTTTTTAAGTATTGTTAATTACGTCAAACATTTGCGTCGCTACGTTTCTGGACCATTGCTTTAGCTCAATTTAAGTTTTTGTAATAACTGGTAATAACAATGGGATTATGTGAGCAGTTTTGTATTTTTTAACATAAGTATATTTTTATTGTTTGACAAACCGGGTTGTGGCAATTTTTTTAATTATTTTTTTTCAAAAACAGGTAAGTAGATAATTACAACCTAAACTAAATTTTCGAATAGACTTGCGAGTTACGATAATGATTCCACTAGAAGGTATTTTTTTTTTTTGTTATTATTGCTACTCTACGATGGTGAACTTTAGGACGACCCTAAAGCTGGTAAGCTTTGGAATTCACTGACTACTTGTTTGACTTGAGATGCGATACAATAATTATAGTCGGTACCGACCAGCGGTAGAATTAACTTTGTTTCGTCATACCCACGGTATGCGGTGCTACGAACCGACAGTGTGTTTTGGACAAGTGTTCATGGAGAATGTTTCAAATATTTTTGGTAAGCGTCTTATTTGGTGCATACTAGCTATTGTGAGGCAGCATATTTTTGAATTCTGAAGACTTAGCAATTGTGAGGAAGACTGTAAGCTTTGATGTAGAAGGGCTGTTTACGTTCCAAACGGCTACGTGCGGCAAATAGTACCACAATTTGCCACTAGATGGCGCTGGCAGAAGGATAGATGTCGCTAACATTTGGTTAACTTAGTTTATTTAACTTAGTTTAGTAGCGCTAAGCTTTGGCATGCTAAGTTAAAACCACCCACTTGCTGAGCAGCCCATCTAGTTGCTCGACCTTTCTCCGGTAAGCTGTAAAACCCGTCTGAGCCTAACAGCAACAGTCCGTCCCGTCCGAAAAAAAAAATTTTGTCGTCTAGATTTAAAAATAGAATAGCATAAATGTAGATCTATTCTTACTCTTACAACAGAAACGTATTGGGGATTATAAATAAAACCCGTCTTATCTAAAAGACACCGTATACAACTTAAACAGGATGCAAGCAAATATTTGATAGCCCAGTCCAATCTTATATGTCATACAATCGTTTGTAGCCCAGGAACCGATCATGCATCAAAATGTCAACAAGCTGAGTAGGGACTGAATAAAGAAAAAAAATGTGACACACCCGATCCGCCCGAGCAATTTGCTTCGGTTATGGCAAACTATCAAAATGTAGTAAAAGTATACAGTCGTAAAGTGACTTAAGACGTTCTTATGTTAAATGGGATAGATATATCGAATAAAATATTATCCTGGACGTTTGTCAGTTTCCGCGTGATTTGAATCGAGTGTCGCCAGAGTTTTGTGAGTCGATTCCATTATTAGGAAAGCCTGTGACAATGGTGATGGGTTTCTTTTTGACATTTAAGTTACAATGCCACTGGGTGTGGGCGAAGCTACTGTTATAGAACTTACAGAAAGAAAAGATTAGTAACTAATATGCTAGACTCGTCTTCATTACTATAAGAAGAACATTGCATTTAATATTATCAGAAAAAAACGATCTACATTAAATGAAATATCTACAACATACACGTATCTAACAACGTACTTAATCAAAAAAATCCGAGTAGGTATTTAGTTAAATTTAAAGCAGCAACTTGTTTTTCTGATTTTAATATGGAAACAGTTAAGGTACCGATGATTAAAATATTATTTCATAAAATGTGTTCAAAATGTACCTATCACATACATTAAACATCTTACATTACCAGCACTGGTAGGGGCCAAATTATTTCCTAACTTAATTAATCCCTGGCGCTTCACCAGCCGCTGTCACCGCGAGCTCGCTCCACTCGCTCGGCTCGCGCGTTTTCTTCGCAATTGTAACTAACACGTTACTCCTCCTCGCTTCGCTCGTCGTACCTTATTTTCCGGACCCCAAATTGACAGTAATAGTGACCAATTACACTACCGCAATCTCTTTGAAGTACGTAATAGTCTTTATGTTCAGAGCACAAAGTACGTATTTTTTTAATTTTCATAATAATAATGTCTTAGGTATTGGAATGAAAGACAATTAATTCTTATTCAATTTCTACCATATTTCACCAATAACTCACATATTTATAATTTCTAAAAGATGAAAAGCTGATTAAAGGGAGAAGTAAAATAACCATAAGTCCACTCATATCTTCACTAACAAGACGGGGAGCATTAAACCGTATGTTAAGCCACTTGAGCCCAAAAAGGTACCGCAGATCATAAATTATACTTAAATAGATACTAGTTATTTTAAGTATGTACTTGAGCAGGTGGTTCTCGTATTGCAATGGTTCTGAGTAAATTGAAAATTATGGGTCAAGTCTATGCAATAATTATCATTTAGAATATAAATATCCAAAAGATCACTTTTATCGTGTAAAATGATAATAAAATGAAAATACATAATTTTAACTGGTGATCTGCAAAAAATTAAGAGATGAAATATAAACTTCAGCAATTGCCATTGTGTATGAAAACAGTATTAAATAAAATACTAAAGATCTTAAGCAGTTACTAAAAAATCGTATTAAGACTCTTAATTCTCCCAAGAAACATTTTTATACTGAAAAAAAATTTGACGGATCATTCAATGCAAGGAAACGCAAAAAATACCGTGTTGCGGCCCATTTACGACCCGAAGCATCAATGCAAAGACAGACAGTATCTATTTGTTGTCATTTGTGTGCGAATTTTTCTAAATCCAACCTTTGATATACTTCCGGAGTATTGTGAGGATACAATAGCAGATTTGTTGCGTAAAGGTAACCAACCGCAAACGGTCGATTTGGACACCGGAACGATGTTTTTTTTTCTATTTCTACTATTATTTAGGTACACCATTTTTATCTTAGATGTCATAAGATTTGATGTTAATCCATTATAACCTAGCGGCCCCATTAAAACAGAATTTAAAGAAATAAAGAAAGAAAAAACATACGGTTTATGTATTATATTGTTTAAGAGACTGTACAGTAGCTTCCACTATTTTTGACTCTTAAACTCACTCTCTGTCGGACCTTAACTGGTTACTCCTCTCATGTACTCAAAGGTTGACGGTAGAGATCCCTTAAAGGGATAAGTTCGCCTTTGTACAAGTATCTCAAAGTTTGTCAATTGTCTTTTGTTTTTTTCTTTTGTATAAATACATACATACATTTTTTCACAACTACACAAACACAAATATTGTTACAAATACATAGTCGATGACCGGATGGCCAAGTGGTTCGAGAATCTGACTACGAAGCTTAAGGTCCCGGTTTCGAATCCCGGCCGGGGCAGATAGCTAAATAGTTCGCAAAAAATGGTTTATCTCGTTTTGAAAAGTAGGCATCTGTTAAATATTATATTTTATATTTACAAGAAGATGCTAATGGAGCTCTGAAAGCTTAGATTCCCTTTGAAATACATATTTCTAAAAATAAATTAAAACAGTTTTACCAGCTAATAAAAACGTTATTTCACAAGCAAATATATAAGCTACTTTTGTGAATACAAATAATAAATAAACAGATACAGGTTTTTCTGCAGTATGAACGGTTTTATGATTTATAAAGAAATGTTTATCATAGCAAACAAGTTCGCTGAAATAGGATCTTCTCCCTTTTCGATTTTAGTCAAAACAAAATCAGGATGGCCTTTTGTTGGCAATCCACTCCTGTGGGTATCATATTTAGGAGGGATAAATGAAGTACTGAATGCAAAAAAATGGCTGCTTCTTATTTAAAGGCATTTAATAAATGGTACATTGTACAACAAGTGCACAAAATGCATCATTTTAACCGAGAAATGTATCCACTCGAGCGGTAGGCGAGGTTTAATAGTAAAGTCGAGGGTAAAATGAGTTTTATGAACAATTTATACACTCTACTTCTCACTTTAATTGCGAGGAAATTAAACAGCAACAAAATGTTCTATGTACATATGAAATTATCACTATCAGTATTATCTAGTTTTGTTAATTTATTAATTTACAACATGAATAATCAAAAACATTTTTTTTTGTTTGTGACTGTTGCCGCCTGATTCTTGTCTTGGTCTTAGACGAAGAATTTACTTTATGCACTAGAGTAAATATAAAAAGTCTGCTCGATTCCAGCATAAATACGAAATTTACGAGAGTGACCAATGAAAAATAATAAATTAGATTTTCCTGATACAGAAGTATTCATGCAATAAAAGGTAAGATATTTTTTAAAGGAGTTCATTTTTATGAATATAATTAAGGCCATAAACTTGATGAGCATTAAAAATGTTGACAAATATATTTTAACATAATTGCCAGTAAAGTAATGATACCTAATATAATATGACAGAAATTATTGCAGTCTATGAAATGCTTTCTAATATCAAAATGCAAAATTATAACTCCTGTATAGTTGTCTAAAAAACAATCGTATTCATTATAAATATTCAGTTTATTAATATTTGAAAGCTAAATTCAATTCAGCAAAGAAACCTTCTGACTGTACGAAAATATTTTGCAAAATCAAGGACAGAGATAGTGTAATATCCCCAATGGTATATAACGCTTCATGCTGCGGAATCAAGTTACATGTGTCGACTGCACGTTCTTTTATTATACTTTACTATGGAACCCCTTTGCTGAATGAAAAGAGTTTTATAAACACGCCTTATTATTTGGTAGTGCATTATAGTCAAAAGCAGATGGTTTGATGGATAATCCGTCATGCAAAATGTGTCATAAATAAACGTGTAGGGTTAAGTGTTTAGAATTTTGAAATGTTTTTGAACTTGAAATATTTCTGTCGATTATGTTATGGTGGCTACATTAATATCGTCCAGTCTGACGAGTGAGATCTATGTTTTAATTATTTGCTCCTGTTACAGGCCCTTCCCGGTAAATTTGAATACTTACATCTATTTAAATTATAATGGTTTCTAGTTTCAATCCACGTTTGATAAATTGAAATTCTCATTATTAGAATGTGAAATTAATGTACGTTGGACTGTCAGAGATATTTTGTTATGTTCAACTCGTGCTTCTGAATTTTGTCTCTGCACATTGTACGGCAAAGCGCTGATACGAGTGACAAAAGGCTATCGGAGGCCGTAAACAAACGTCATGATTCCGTAGCGTCGGGTTACAAGGTATTCGGTTCTCTATTTTGCGCCGTCAGTTTGACGCTTCTTTTTTTCTTTCCTCTTTGTGTACCACTATAAGCAACGGTGGGCCATCACTCACAGATCATAGCTATGGGGTAGTTGTAAAAAACTGGTTGAAAGAAAGCTTCTGCGACCGGTTGCAAGGGACTTTGTCTTTGTTTTATATTTAGCTTAAAAAGTAACCGTCAATTTTGCGTGTCTTAGTTCTAAATCTGCTGCATTGTAACAGTATGCAGGTGAGGTCAAAGATATTTTGACACTTTACAATACCTAGTGCCATCCACGAAAACGCGTGATTTTGTCATAATTAGAGATTAATGACATTGTAATAAGAATCACGGCACGCGTCATCGTGAATGACTCCACCTTGTCGATATCTTTTCGTATTTTAAATTGGTGTAAAATTATCAGAAGGCATGCCACAAGGTATACAATGGCAAGGTACTAAATGTATAGATATCTTTGGCCACGCATACACACATAAACATACCACTGGTATTCTTCGTAAATTTAGTCTGTAAAGTTACTTCGACAAACTAGTGAAATATTTTTGCGAAAAAGAAATTAGTTTACTACCTATGAGCATAAAAGTGATAAAAGCGAACAAATTAATAATTATGTATAACCTTTCAAAATATGAAAATACACTAATGACTATGAGCTGATCTGATCTGATGAGCTGCTCCCAAAAAGATTCAAGGTGGAAAAACCATTTGTAAACGTACAAGATAATCGCGTTGCAAATGATCATATCGTCAACTTACCTACAACATGATAATTTTAAACGCTGCCGCAAAACAATCGATAAAGATATAACAGTAATTGTATCGCCAATAAATATTAATACAGCATTAACTGTTGATTTATAAACGGGTTAGCAAATAAATCTGCCTCGTGACCATTCTACAGTTACTTTATCACGAACCCGGGGTTCTCTGGATCGTGATTTCTCCCATCGTGTTACCCTTTGTTACCGTGTTTTGTCTCATCCGCTTTTGATTTATTCTAATGGCTCACTCTATTTGAGTAATGAATTTATTAACTTTGAGCCGGCTGTGTGTGGATTGAAATGCTTTTAAGGAGGCACGAGTTTACAAGTAAAACGTATTAAGTAATGGTGTAACAAAATTGGTATTACCTTTTGCTAGTTGGTGACAGACAACCATTTTATAGCCTTTTATCATTTTTACTGTCTTTTTGTTGCAGTTTTTACTCTTTCCATTTCCATATAGGACTAATGTATAATAACATTGGAAAATATTTTTTCACCTCAGCACCTCAAACACGCAGGTTTTGCTATGAGAAATCATTGAGCAAAATCGCATTTTGCTCACGCCGTGAGACAAAGTAACTTTTTAATTATTATTTTTTAAATGCTGAGTAACAGTGTTGGGTCTACTTACTGAATTCCAAATATTTGAACTTTACTTTGACCACGACACGAAAACTTTTTTACGAAACGTTTTACCTTCAACACGAAAAAAGCGAGAGATAGGATCAAATGTGTTGATTACAATCTTAAATAAAAATTTTGATATTAAAAATATATCGATAGATACCTAATAAATTACATGACAACGAAATATTTCCAAAATGTAAATTTTCCCGTAAATGTAAATCTTTTAATAAAGTATGCAACCTCGTTGCACGAAAGCCGCTTGTCTTGTTTTTTTTTATAAAATAATTCCGTATACTCTACAGTTGGAATAAATATTTGTTAAATTGAATGAATTTTTAACAAGTCTATTTATGTTTATGTAATAGAAATCTTAATAAAATTCATATTTAAAGGTTTAATAACATTTATAATAAATTATACGTTTATTGTTCAACCTTTTTAATGACCCCAAGATGAGGCTGTTTGCAGTTTAAAAAAATAAGTGTGACATACCTAGCACAAGAAGTATGAGATTTGTATTGTATCTACTGGACACTTTTTTATGGTGTTAAATGTGATTATTATATTTGTTTCTTAATAATCGGATTATATTTAAAAAAAATGTGTTTGTTTTGTAAACAGGTAGGTATATGTGGTTTTATTATTAAGTTACATTTAAATGATGTTCTCGCTGCTGAGCTGAAAAATTGTATGTGTCACACGAGACCAAAGTTTTTTTGCATGTCGTGTATTTGAATCCCTTGCTGCTCTTAGGATTCTAACCTAGAACCACTCGCTGACGCTCGTGATTCAATTATAGAATCCTTCGCTTACTCGGGATTCAAAATCAACACTCGCAACAAAAAACAACTTTGCTCTCTTGTTGCATAAATAACTATTATTTCTCTTATACCTACCATTATCATCCGAAAAACTGATTATATTTGAACTCAATTAAAACAAGTGTATAAATTACTAAGAGTACATCACATATTTTGTTAGTGTTCTAAAAAGTACCTCGCTAGGTATTTCAAGACCTCATTTTGCTTCATTACCCATACAAGAGCTCAAGTAACTGTAAGAAACATCAAAATTGATCACGTTTTGTTTAATCATAATCTCTTGACATGTTTTTTGTCCGTTGATTTGAAATTAACAACTGCCCAATTACTTTCTCACTTAACTGAACAAAAAACAGCTGTCAATCGATTTTATCTTAAACTCTTAAACACCGCAAAACCTTTATCCCTTTTCACTTGACAACTCAATCGCAAAAGAATCCCCTTAAATACAAATTAATACTATTACTTGTTTTTTACGAGCGCTTAGCTTTTAAACCGGGCCTTTTTAAACTTCTCTTTTTCTAAATCAAAGGGGTTTCGCAAACTGATTTGCCGTGAAAGCGAATTTAACCCTCAAACGTTTTCAAAGGCTTTGCCGCGTAAAAACTATTCGGGGTACCTCTATTCGGTTACCTGCACGCCCCTATCGTAGCGTCGATTAACATCTTACAGGCACCGTAGGCATAAATTTCACGTTTTTACAAAGTGAGAAATATTTTGCCGTGTTTATTACAGTCACTTGATTCTTCTGTATCAAATATCGTTTTTATGTCAAAGAGGAATAATAGAGACGCTTTTTCGACATGTACTCGTATTTTGTATTCGTAATCGGCTTTCAACTGTTTTTTACGTCGCAGCTTCCCTTCGGAATATTTCTTAACGCTTTTTGCAAATATAACTGGTATAGTCTTGTACAAGGTATGTACGTACATTCGAATCAACGAATCTTACTCGTTCATATTTCCGCGTGCTAATTGTTGTTGTACTTCGGAGCGTAACACATGCGGATATATTTTATTTTAGCCTTCTAGGTTTCAAACGCCTCTGCAAGCTTCTGTTGATAACCAGTTGCTTAATTTTCGATTACCAAAGAACTTACGAGTACACGAAAATGTGTAAGCATACGTGTAAACTGCCAAGTGTATTAACTAAGGCGCGTTCTAACATTATTTCTAAAACGCAATCACGATTATCAAATCGACAACATTTAAATCGTGATCGGTCAAATTACATTAATGGCATGACAATTCTAACATTTTTCTCCATCATTATTAACATGTTACGCTGTGGTGTCACGAGCAGTAAATATTAGTCACGTACTCAAAAAGTAAGCCCGTCTGTACGCTATGACGAGTAGAATGTTGACCACTCGCTGAGACCTCTTTGTCTTGCTCATTGTCTTTATAAAAGCGGACACAAAAGTCTGAATGGTGCTACAAAATAACCAATATAACACCACCAGCGTCGTAGTCAAGTGTCGTCGCATTCTCATCTTTATCTCTTTACAATACAGCATTGACTAAGATATCTGATTTGCAGATTTGCTTTGTCTTAAACACTTGTAACTTGTCATAGTTGTCTGTTAATTTGGCCTGTTGTACGTGGGTTCTTTTCGATACGCAGAAAAAGGTTTCGAGTGTTGAAACATAAAAAGTTTGTCAGTCTTCCTTTTATTGCATTGATTACTCTTTTGTCTCATTCATTACGGTACAAGTTGTTTCTCATTTTTTGTCGTTTAGCAGTTAGTTGATGATTTTTTCGAGTATTGAGTTGATTTAAGAACCGAACTAAGCGTTTGTATTTTCTTTGCTGTAAAAATACTTTATATATTTTTTTTCATTTATTTACTAAATAGAAAAACAAATTAACATTTTACAATAATGCAACGAGCAAAACCATACTATCATATATATCATTTATTTATGTAAACTGCACAGTATAAAATATAAAAAAAGACTATAGCATGATGATAACCTTTGACAACTTGCCCGCAGAATCTGATTTGGATATCCTGTTAGGGCATAAAAAATGCATATTACTCTTTTACCCTCTTGGAGCACATTTTTCCGAATTAACTCTAAAGCTGTTTTTTCTTGTCTAAAGTGATTTATTATTACTATTTTTACTCAAATATTGTAGTGGTTGTGGCCATGTTGCAACTTTTCTTGCCACATTCTGGTACAGCGATTATTAAACTCTGGTGACAGATAAAAATGTGAGTACAACATAATCTAAAAATATACCTAGATTAAATGTGTTTCCAAAGCACGTACCAGGTACATTATACATTATTACCGATACAGATCTAAATCAAAGACCCCAAAAGTTTGTTCTGAATACTAATAAAGCGACTGAAAGGGAGATGTTGCCTCAAAGGGTACTGGAACCAGAAAACTAAAGGATCTGTTAAAAGTTTACCTACACTGCTTAAGATCTTTTACCAAAGAAAGTTAATTAACTCCTTTAGTTGAACCATAAGCATTATTTTGAAGGACATTGTTCTATCTATCATTGCGTATCTTTATATGTTTTTTATTTAGCTTAAACAATCATTGTTTCACAACAATCATTATGATTGTTTATTTTTTAACGTTATTGTCTAAATCTGCAGAAGTCAGTTTAACAGCTTCATTGAAATCAGAATCAAATTGACATTATTGTATGATTCATAATGACACATACGATAAGTTTTTGTTAAAAATTGAATTTTTAAAATAAGTTTTTTTTTGCTCTTTGACTGTTCAAATTACGTTCAAAAGTTCCGTTCTGCAGAGACGACCCAGGCTGATTCACCAGAATCTCTCAACCAGATTATTGAGTTTGTATGCCAAATTTCAGTTCAACGAGATACCAGGAGGTGGTCGAAAAATATACGAACGTTTCAGGTTATATAAAAGCCTATAAAACTAATAAGATTAATGAGGTATTTCAACTAAATCATCAACATAACCAACAGAAACGATTCCGCAGACCCTACATGCGATCGTGATGCAATCGATTACAGAGATAGATATCTACAGGGAATCAGACAGTAATGTCTTCATTACAACCACCAATTGATTCATTTCGATGAGACGTGATGCTACGAGTCTCAGTGGTTCAGTACGTGACTGGACCGCTTGTCCCTTTTCAACTAGCGTTATGTGAGAAGGAGAGATGGTCATAATTCGTATGATCTAGTGGTGTTTCATTATAGGAATCAGTTGTAGAAAGATTACAAATAACTAGAATGAAAAACATTATACACTTTTAAGGCTTTACAAAAAGTTTTCTACGCGTATATTATAATGAAGATTTTGTAAAAACTTATAAAGAATAATTTCATTATCAATTAACTAACAAAATTACAATTATCAATTGCAAAAAGGAAATTAGCAAATAAATATATGCCAAACTAAAAATCCCACAAAATTTTAAAAATCATAATGGTGTCAAAAAATATTGAACGTGCAATTTCAAATAAAACTTCATATCTAAATGCAAATGTTAATAGATTTGGGTTACAGAAAACAAATACAACTTTAGGTTTAAGAGAACTTATCTAAATATGAAAATAAAAAACATTTTTTTTTTTACTTTAAATAAGTGAAGACAAACAATTCAGTTGCCTAACTAGATATGGATTTAAGCATTTTGTAACATCCTGCTGGAGTTAATGTTCTATAAGATAATGAATCTAAATGCATTATTCTTTCTAACAAAATATTTACAACACAAAGCTTCAAATGTACAGAATGCCATTGTGGTGTTCATTTTACATTTTTGAGATGGCAGCCTTATTCAAAAGCAATATTCATAGTACATTCATATTTATATTAACACAAGTGTGTCATAGGGCTGAACTTTTATCGGTATGTTATTGTATCGATGATTGGATTTACTGTTCGTTGTATGAAACTTTTGACAAAAAGCTAATTTCATATTTTATTTGGATTGCGAATTAAAAGCGAAAGCTTAGTAAAGAGAGTTTATAAATTATTTTTTTATGTAAACAATAAGCAATGCTAAATGAAATTGAAATATTTATTGAGTACTTACCGGTCTAGTTTTTGTGTTAATTGAAAACATGAATAGGTAGGAAAACAAAATAACGTCTTTAATGCCGTTATATAGGATAGTGAAATTACACGAACGTTTTTACTGGGTACTTTACTTATACGTATTGATGTCTCATTAAATCGATTAGTGTTACACTAGTAGTGTATCGATAACCGCTCTCTCACCAGAAAATCATCGATATCCCAACCCTACCATATCATGAAGAAATGCCCGTACAAACATAACTGAGCCTATTAATATACTGTCAGTGTCCAGTGCGGGAATTAGACAATTCATTAGGTGTAATTGTACTCCATGAGTCAGCATTATTCACTAAATTTAATGACAGGAACGGTAAAAAATGGTTTATTCCGTATTCTAGCTTAACGGCTTGTTTAAGTTCTCTCTCTGTTTTTTTTTAATTCTAGTTATTTTATGTGACACATATTTTGTGATACCGTCCCAGGTTATTTTGTTTTAGTTAACTGAGACGGCATCTTAGATATTTGTCACGTAAGATAACAAGAACAAAATTCAAATTAAACAAGTATTTAATTTATTTAATAAACTATCGCATTCAGTTAAACTCAATCTATAATGGTAGGATATATAGGAGTAAGTTATCCAATAACAGAAAGTATTGTAGCAGAGAGAACATTTAGTAAAATTATTTATTTTGTTGGAAATTTGCTTTTAATTTTGTTATACTGATCATCTTCGTGTGCTTTGCAAAGGGTCTTTAGAGGGGAAATGGTTGCGTCGGGGAAGGTGCACGCTGGGCCAATAACGGTAAGGTTGTCTAGATGCAGTTATATTTTTAAAAGTGGTATCAAATTATTTTTCTAGTTCAGACTTGTCTTAAGATGAGAAAATGTGTCATGCTTGAAAATTTTTTTTTATGGTATAGGGGGCAAACGAGCAGGCGGATCGCCTGATGGTAAGTGATTACCGTCGCCCATGGACACCTGCAACAGCAGAAGAGTCACAAGTGCGTTGCCGGCCTTTAAGGTAGGAGTACGCTCTTTTCTTGAAAACTTGAAGGTCATAGCGGTCCGGGAATACCGCAGGCGATAGCTCATTCCAGAGTTTTGCTGTGCGAGGCAGGAAATTTCTGGAAAAACGCAAAATTTGTCACCCCAAACCCATTTGTAAAAAAAATATTGTTTCTCTGTTTAATTTACCTAATCGGCGCGGCAATTTTACATCGGCTGGTAGAACTTGGAAGAGCCCAACAAAATTTTGCGGTATTCTCAGTGAGTTGAAACTCTTGTGGCATTTCCTATGACTATACCCTAATGAGGCGACATCTGGTGAAGATTTCGCTAATGACATAATGATTCTATACTCATGACAGTGACTTTTATTCCTAATGATAATTGCTGCGTTTGTGAGTTTTGACAATGGTCTGTTTTATTACGTGCCTCTTGGGTACCTACTGTGTTTGATTAAAGTGAATCTATGCGTATTTTATGTCAAATTAAAGTACATTTATTATTTTATTTTGACGACCAGATGGCCTAGTGGTTAGAGAACCTGACTACGAAGCTTGAGGTCCCGGGTTCGATTCCCGTGTCGGGGCAGATATTTGTATGAAAAATACGAATGTTTGTTCTCGGGTCTTGGGTGTTTAATATGTATTTAAGTATGTATCTATCTATATAATTATATTTATCCGTTGCTTAGTACCCATAGCACAAGCTTTGCTAAGCTTACTTTGGGACTAGGTCAATTGGTGTGAATTGTCCCGTGATATTTATTTATTTATTTAGACAGTAGGTACATAAAAATCGTGCAAGTTTTGTTACATTGCGGGCTCGCACATAGATGGATTAAAAAGTAATCAAACATTATCATCAATGTACCACAACCCGCATGATATTCTCACGTTGTCCAATGATACTGTAAATATACTGTAAATATCTGTCCTGACGCTAACCGAACCCATGACCTTTGACATTTTAATCAGATTCTATAACCACTAGACTAAATTTTAAATACCTACTCATAGTAGTAAGTTTGAAAATAAACGACGAAGAGCGCCAAATTCAAATGGGACTGGGCAGGACATGTCTGCCAGATGCATCCGGATCGCTGGACCAAAATCACCACTGATTGGGTGCCATGGGACGGCACGGGTATCGGAGTAGAGGTTTTTTTGTTTTATTCTACTGGATGGCAAACGAGCAAGTGGGTCTCCTGATGGTAAGAGATCACCACCACCCATAAACATCTGCAACACCACGGGTATTGAGAAGCCTAAGATGGGATACCTCAAGTGCCAGTAATTTCACCGGCTGTCTTACTCTCCACGCCGAAACACAACAGTGCAAGCACTGCTGCTTCACGGCAGGATTAGCGAGCAAGATGTTGGTAGCAATCCGGGCGGACCTTGCACAAGGTCCTACCACCTGCACCTGGTAGACCTAATAGGTGGCGGGACGACTTGGAGAGATTCCAGCTGGACTGGTGACATTTTACCGAAGCCAGAGACGAGTGGAAGTAGAAGGGGGAGGCCCTGCAGTGGGACACCGTGGAAGCTTTTTAAAAAAAATAGCAGTTTATTCTACCATTTCACACATTTTTACTGTTCTGTAACAAAAAAGCGCCACATTTCAGATGCAAATCAGTTTAACCTTTTTTCAATTCATTAAGCACTCAGTAGGTAAAACGGGGTCTTCTTATTGAGTTAGTATTTAACGTTAAGATTTATTCAAAACAGTACAGCCGCACGGACGCTCCTTACATACAAATGACTTCGTAAGTTTCTATTTCGATCCTTCGATACTCCATCGGTTTTGTAACAAATTCGTTTCTCTGGCAAGAATGATTGATAATGAAAATTTGGAAAATGGTCTGTGTTGTTGCAAAAGCGCTTTACAAAGTCTTTATTGTAAAATAACTACAAATTTATCCGTCAGTTACCCTTCATTAAATTTATACTCTTAGCAACATGTTTTGTCGTTGTTCTGAAAAAAGAAATGTCAAGACGGTAGAGAAAGATAAACAGTAAGTAGCTGAAATTATTTGACATAATATTACTGCACGTTGATACTGAGACTATTTCGATAGTAAGTATTACGAGTATGTTTACAAAATATTTTCATATAAATATTACAAGAATAATATATTCCTTTACCATCATTTTATCTACTTACTTCTATAATCCGTCACTAAAAATAATATAAGGTAGGTACCTGGTTGAAATCTCTGTTGACTCCTCCTCTAACGACCCAGTGACGTGTAAGTACAGCCGGCGGTGCGGCAAGCAATTTTCTAATACATTGCGCGTGTTGCCAATTAACCGCTAAGTATTAAGCATCTCAACCACGCAATGGACAGAGAATTCGCTGAACACACCGCTTGTCGCAGTTTCGTTTCCTGGCCGTAAGGTTGCTCAACCCTTTGTGACCAACATCGATTCAGGTGGACAACCCCTTGGCTTCCCTAGGGACGCATAAGACCTTTAACTAGCAAGGGAAGGATCTCCGAGGCACGGAAATATAATGTCCTCGCCCTCGCCTTAACCATTCACGATCTTTGCATTTTAAACTATCTCTAGCATCAGTTAACTAACTCCCTAGTTGACTGAACGGGGAACTATTACCTGGGTTTAATGGGTTCATTTATTTAACGTTCTCGTTACTTGTTACTGATAGACAAACATTGCGATACCAGTTAAGTTAAACGGCACGCCATCAATTCGCACAGTAGCCAGCGCTTTTATTTTTTAAAGACAGCGTATTTTTATTTCGTCATCACCTTCGATTCTTAAAACTAGGAATGACTTTATTAGCATATGAATATCGCGTGTTAGAATACAAAAAAAAATAGATTAGTCATACTGGTATCTTTATGAATGCCGCTTCCACGGTCGCTTTGCTTCCACCGGCTCGGCGTTTCAAAATGGCCGTTTAGTATTCAAAGAGCACATGCTTCATAATTCCACTGCTGCTTAATACAGGCTCACACTCGACCACCGCTGTTCAAAACCAAATGGAAGACCTCCCTCACCTCCCTTGCTATTCAAATCGCGGACTGTCCAGGATGATGCGTGCAGCTAACGACGGGTCTAGTTCAGCTGGACGTTTTATCTTATACTTGCCCTCATCTCTTTGTTTCACAAAAACGTGATATAAAAGATTAACTCATTAGTATTCAGAGGACAGACGCAGATCGGTCGGTGCCGCTGCGTGAGAACGCATGAAACGTACTGAAACTTAGACAATGAACTATACGGAAATCTCGCTTCTCCGCATCGTTTATCAAAGAGATATAAGGATAAATTCTGTCTTTGAACTGAACACGCGAATTCCGTCGCACGCAAATGCAAATATTATCATGGATCTGGCCCAAAATTCTTATCGCGCTGATCGCTAAAAATATTCCTCAAGAAACCGAAATCTGGTATGCGGTGTCATCCGCACAAATACGTACTAAAACCGGTATCAAGATAAATTTTAAATGAAAAACGTAATGGCTTACGAATCCGTGCTAGTACTCGGTTTTATTACTCTGCTTATTACTCCCCAAGCGCGGGTGGAGGTAATGTAATTACTCAAACAAACAAAGTAAAATTCATTGTAAAGTCGAATCCGGTATTTCTTTTAATTGAATTAGCACTCGGACTCGAAACGAGCAACATTGTACCAACAAAGTTCACTGATGAACGTCTTTCCCAGGAAACTATTCGAGGAATAAAGAAACTTTTCCCCATAAATAAAGCGTTAACAGAATCGCGATCTAATGAAAGAAATAAAGTAGCTTAATTGCTTCTTGAGGAGTGAATATGCCTAAAGCGTCGACCATTAGCCTTTCTAGGAGTGCTTGTTATTTCTTACGACTATACCCATAAAATACTATAGCCCCCATTATGTTATGGCTTATTTTAGGGACGTTGTGAACTTAGGTTTCAAACAATTATCTGGTCAATTTGAATGAACTTAGAAATTAATTTAAGTTCTGTTTCAAAGGGTACACTTTAAGTAGTTTGTAATAATAGGCTCTTTGTGCCAACTTTAGATGAATGTGAATTTCGATGTATATGTACCTAAGTATAACGCTAATATATGTAGTACGATCTTTGAAACTGAAATTAGTATTTCTAATTAAACACTAAACGTTTGAGTGTGAACTTTGTTTTTGTCATATTTGCCTGTTCCTCCACTTTATAATTTAATAAAGTTACTGTAACAATTAGGTTATATAACAAAACTCATGCTTGTAATCTCAAATGAAAATAAATGATGGGAAAACAATTGTAATTGTGCTTGTTATATAATGCTTTTAGAGTAGCGACAGTCTTTACCTATTTATTGGTTTAAAAAAAAACACGCATGAGTCTTGGTGATATAAAAAATAACTGAAGACTTTCAATGTTATTAACATTTGTATAAGCGAAAAACTGCTTTAACATTTTTATGGTAAATGGCTGATTTGTCATATCAACTTGTAAATGCGAAAAATATTTTATGTTTTAACTACTGACATTGCCGGTTTAGGCTGCTAAAGGGATTTCTTGATTGACACTTCAGTAAGTAATGTTTTCTGTATAAACGTACACCAAGCTTTCTGCGCCATTCTTGATACAACTACAAGTTGTAAATTTCACAGAAAATTCTGCACCGCAGGCTAAGGCTTATACAGAAATATGTCCAAAACGGGCAACGTGATTTCAGTCTACGATCGCCAGAAGCCTAGACGGGTCCATCACGACCGTGAATTCTAAATATGCCGCGCCTTAATGGTTCTGTACCATAAATGATGGTTTTAGTAAAATATCCGTATTCTAACGGAGATTTGAATGCAACTTTGCTGCTTTCAAATTTCTAAACAAAGATGGCATCAAAAACAAAACTTTTATTTTTAAGCTGCAAGGGGTTATTTTACGTTTTTTTTTTAATATACGAGCGTCTTTGGAATGATCACCATCATCAAACAAATGGACCGCAAGAATCTTGGCAGAGAGTTATTCCAAAGTAAGTATACAATACAATACAATACAATACAATAACTCTTTATTGCACACCAATACAGTAAACAGTACAGAGAACACAAGTATATACATAGAGATTTTCTAAGGTAAGCAATAGGCATAGGCATAGGTATACTTAGGTACGCATGGCAAAATAAACTCGAAATATTTAGTGACTGGTAAAGAAAGATTGTATTTAAAATAATAGGTATCTAAAGTGATTCTTATTTTAACTTTGAAATTGAATCGAAACAAGTTCCTTATCAGATGATGCAGTTGGAGATTATTTATAAAACTAAACAAAAACAAACAAACATATAAAATGAAAAAATAAATAAAAAATGTTTATTATAACACCAGGATAATTACAATCAATTATTAAATACAGTGGATCCCAAACTAGGCTGAGCCTGTATCTTGGGACCCGGAAAAATTACGCCTGTATTCCCAAATGGGGTAGGCAGAGCACACGAAACGTTACCGCTTCGGAGCCACTTTTAGCAATTTTAGGTTTTAAGTTTGGCAAAAACGGTACAATAGTGACAGGTTGCTAGCCTGCCTGCCTGCTAATACTATACATCATTATCAAAAATGGCAAAATCCTCCGTGTCGAAATCTCAACAAACCGAATATATTTTGTAATAATCGCTGTAACTAAGCTCCTGTTTCAAAGTAGTTTCGTGTTTACGACATTAAGCTACAATAAACAATGTCAACTTCAAAATAATTAACTCCCTATGTATAAACTATTGTATACCGCAAACATCATTATGAAAGCCTTTCGAGGAAACTGGTTTGGAAAGGTAGTAATTATGAAGAACGACTATAATATCCTGATCCCTGATAGTTCTCGCAACTACCCCTTACCGCCCTCGTCATTAAGGAGCCAGGGGCGAGAGGAAGCTCAAGATATACTGGAGATGAAAGATCATTATCAGCACTAAGGCCTTTGATTGAAACTTGATACGATTCTGACTTTAGTATAAATTTCAACGGCTACGCTGACGTATTTTATGAACACGAGTAGTTACGAAACTCTACGGTATCTTAAATTTTTCTTATAGTTGTAAATCTCGTTTGATTTTTATTAGGTTTTAATGTTAGTTATAATATTCAAACTTTATGATGGTAATAAACAACGCAACTTAAATCAGATTTGCAAGTCATTAGCTCGCTATTTTTCTGCTTGGGTTAGAAAAATCCGTACTAATATTATAAATGCGAAAGTGTATGTTTGTCCGTCTTTCACGTCGAAACGGAGCAACGGATTCACGTGATATTTGGCATAGAGATAATTTATAGGCCAGAGAGTGACATAGGCTACTTTTTATCCCGGAAAAATGCACAGCACCGAGGGAACTGCGCGCGATAACCGAATTCCACGCGGACGAAGCCGCGGGCAAAAGCTAGTGAATAAATAATGAAGATTGATCGGGAACTCGAAAGTACCATTAATTAATGCGCGCGTCAAGTTTGTCGTTCAATTTTAAAAGTAAAAAACAAACAATTTGGGACATTTGTCTTAACATTAGATATTACTTACACCATTTATCATCATTACCAAGACGTTCGCTGGTGAATAAAGATCTCGCCAATGAACTAAAAGAATTTCCTTGCTCACCCGCGACCTTACGATAGCTAAGCTTATGCAAAATATGCGTGTTCATGCAGTTCCTCCACCTCCACACTGTAAGAACACACACAAATCACACAAACCCATCTATCACCACCACCACACTACACTGACGCGTTTCGAACTCAACGCATATTTTGCATAAGCTTAGCTATCGTAAGGTCGCGGGTGAGCAAGGAAATTCTTTTAGTTCATTGATATGGACCTCCGCAAAGTAACGCCTGATTCAATAAATTATTTAAAGATCTCTCCCTTGGAATGCTACAATGAACAACAACTAGAATTGTATCCAACGGTCGTAGCTCTCGCGATTTCGTCGGTCCGCTTAGTGGGAGGCCTGCCAACGCCTCACCTTCCGGTTAGTGACCGTCATTCGAGAACCATTCTCTCCAAACGCTTATCTGTTCTTCGAGCGATATGGCGCCTGCCTATTGCCACTTCAACTACCTACCTAAATATTCTATGAGCTAATGTCACTGATTTAGTTCTATTGCCCAAAGAAACAATAAACATAACTGTACTTACTCCATTACGTATTTAAAATTGGTTAGATGGGTTCTAAAACAAAGAATTACACCAAGACGTTGAATCATTTAATATTGGTGTAAGCATAATGTTATCGAGATTGTTCGTGAAATAAAATCGATACGCCACACAAACCTTCCTCTGCTAAATTGCTGATGCGTTAAAACCATCTCATTACACCAAATCATTACCCGGAATTTCACAAGGCAAGTTCAACTTTATCTGTCTCATTACCATTTATATACTAAGAGCTGAAGACAAGTATTTTAAAGATTTTTATGGTTTTAGAAAACGTATGGCCTGCATGCCATACATAAGATGTTTTAAAAATAAGCTTGTTTAAGTACCTAAATACTTTATTGAATCAGGCGTTACTTTGCGGAGGTCCATATCAATGAACTAGGTAGCATAACTGAAGATGAGCTCTGGTTGAATGCGTCACTTACTGTGGAGGTGGAGGAACTGCATGAAACGCATATTTTGCATAAGCTTCGTAAGGTCGCGGGTGAGCAAAAAAATCATTTACCTAAATACTTACACTGTATGTAGGTAATGAATTAGCCCACTACTCTAAAACAGAAATATATTTAACATTCTTCTGTTAATGATATCGATTTAAGTGGTAATAAAGACTTTTCCAAATAATTTCACTTTTGGCCTGATTTTAAGTTCATATTATTCGCAGCAACATTTTTTTAACCAGATTGTTTTGTCCTAAGCAAGTTTTTTCAGAATAAAAAAAAAACAAAAAAAAACGTATAAATCCGAGGCGAATATTTGAACCACAGCTCTTTGCCTAAGATATTACTTCGAGAGTTCATAATCATAACTTAGAAGGATCCTCACAAGCAAGATAAGGATATGTGCAATTTACGCTGTACGGCGGAGGCAACTCTGGCAAGCGAATGGTTCAAATAGCTCCAACAAAGGTTTATCGATACCCTCGCTTCAGCGGTTGTACATTAGGTATTGGCTTCGCGAGGGAGGAGATCGTTGAAAATTGAGAATGAAGATGAATACTTTTTTTCAAAGCTTTTTAAGTAATAAAACTTTTTAGGTTTTCTACCTGGGCCTTTTATTATCAAACTAGAAACTTCTTTTCGTGCCGCCCCGTTCACGCAAACTTCTTCTGCAAACTTCGAATTTTGGAGTAGCCTGGAATTGCGATGGCATTCGCAAGCGACGCAGTTGTTCTAGTAGCGCAATGGATTTAATATTATGATAAATATGTACAGATACAGTAAGAGATGCGGGTTTAATCCGGCAAGCGCAACTTAAAACTTTAGATTTCAAAAATCTTTGATATTGTTGAGCAGACATTTTGGAAAAATAGAGCAAAACCTTTGGATTTAATATTCACGTTTGACTATTGAAACAGGGTTTAATTTTATCTTAGAATAAGTTTTGTTATTCGCGACTATGACAGAAACAACGCGACTGTTTAGAAATTGCTGCTTCGTTTAGGTACTGTATTATAAATATTATTTAGGGGTTTAAATATTGTACTATGGCCTGCAAAAGTCGATGGACAAATCCAAAACATATCGTCTGACGCGAGAAACGGCGCCATCTATGTGTTCGATGTATATTAGCAGAATTTACTTATTGACGAACTTAGTTAGTTTACTAAGATACCAATAGATGGCGCTGGTATCCTTAAAAAAATATCTTTAAAAGGGACGACATGATACAAATTTCGAATTTTGCACTTCGTAGTATAGGGCCAGTTTCGGCTTTTGTCCTGCAGGTGTCTTCTTGTTGAGATGATGATAATGAATTTTATTTCCCTTAATAAATACCGAATCAGCCACACCGCCACTAACTTTGTTTCTTCTACGGATCTCCTCATTTCTGATTCTGAATTCATCAGTTCAGAGTTGATCGAAGTATTAAAGTCACATGAATATGAAGATGTTTTTCCTGTATTCTTGGAATCTGTTAAAACGCTGAACAATATTACTGCACCACCCGTTCTTTTATTCTGAATGTTATTTACCGAACCAATTCAATCAGCTCCGAGGACCGGTATAACTTCAAGAAAAGCTGATTTAGCCAGAAAATAAATATAGGTACTGATTTATTTTAAGTGGTTTCGTTTTGTCATCAAAATTGTTTACTTATTTACCTCGCCAAAATACCAATCTACTTATTATTTTTGTCTGAAAACCACATTTTTTGAACAAGGCCGTAACTGGTCGAAAAAAGTCGTGGTGGCCTAGTGGTTTGACCTATCACCTCTGAAGCAGAGGATCGTGGGTTCATACCCCGGCTGGCACCTCTGAGTTTTTCGAAATTCATGTGCGGAATTACATTTGAAATTTACCACTAACTTTACGGTAAAGGAAAACATCGTGAGGAAACCTGCACAAACCTGCGAAGCAATTCAATGGTGTGTGTGAAGTTCCCAATCCGCACTGGGCCCGCGTGGGAACTACGGCCAAAGCCCTCTCATTCTGAGAGGAGACCTGTGCCCAGCAGTGGGACGTATATAGGCTGGGATGATGATAAACTAGTCGAATTGTTCCCAGAATTAATCAAAAGTTAAGCTGATTAATTTGAAATTATAAAAATCACGTAAGATACAAATTTTCTTTTACATTTAATTACAGTTGTATCTAATCTACTTAACTTTTCGCAATTGTTTCAAGTTTAATAAATTATTTATTTCAAATTAAATTAAATTTATTTCACACACAAGTCCACGCACATAATAAATAATAAGATTTTTTTTGACATTCATAAGTGCTTGTTATAGCCTAAATTGAATAAAGATATTTTGACTTTGACGAATAAATATTTATTAAACTTTCGCGATTCTCACTCAGAACTAATATTTATCGCGACTTAATCACGAACTATTTATTGCTAAAATCACGTCAACTTTTCGACCATTATTGCGAATTATAGATACCGGGTGTGGCCTGTAACACTAGCAAATAATTAAAACATAGATCATACTCGTCAAACTGAACAACATTTAGTTCAGCGACTTTTAAAAATAATTCGTTTTGTTAACTAAATAATTTCCTTGCTAGCGACCTTACGATTCGTAAGGTCGAGGGTGAGCAAGCATTGATATGGACCTCCGCAAAGTAACGCCTGATTCAATAAATTAGTTTTTTAATTTATATTATACACTTTAAAGTTTAAACGAAGAAGCAATGTGAAGCAAAATGCTTGATGTTTGTAGCGTGACAGGCAACGTCAGTTGTGTTCTAGGATGGCGATTGATAGCTGTATTTAATTTGTATGAAAAAAGGAAAATTCAAAGACTCCTTTATTTTTAAAAGTCGCTGAAGTAAAGTTGTTCTATTTGACGAGGACGATCTCGTTTTACAGGCCACACCCGGCATAATTTAGTATTAGTTATTCTCACTTCATTCCAAAAAAAAACATAAAGTACAAAAAAACTTAGCGCGCTAAGTCCGCGGAATACCGCACAAGAAAATACGTTAGCAAAAGACTAACATTGCCCTTTATCAATTCGGCTAAAAAGACAAACGCGAATCGCAACCTCTCGATACCATAAAACAAGCGCAATCTCCACATCTCCTAGCTCGCTGATAAATCCCACCCATAGGATACTGGATGGGCTATTAATTTAGTGACCACGATAACGTAACAATTAACGTTCGGGTTTCGTGATAGGGACATTGTGTAACGCTTGTGTGGTTGTATCATCATAGATGAATCCTTCCTATTTACTAATATTATAAATGCGAAAGTTTGTGAGTAAATATGCGTGTGTGAGTATGTTTGGTACTCCTTCACGCTAAAGCGGTTGGACGGATTTGGATGAAATTTGGTATGTAGATAGCTAGATGTCCGGAATAACCCATAGGCTACTTTTTATCCCGATATTCCCACGATGTATGGATATAATCTCGCAATTTCAACCACTGGGTTTAAAGTCATGGAATTTAGCACGGGTGTGTTGTATACAACGTTAGTAAAAGCCAAGATGTATTTTTTTAAATTCCTTTGGGGATTTTATGAATTCTAGGATTTCACTTCAACTGTTGTTTTTAATGTTTGACGCGTGCGAAGCCGCGGGTAAATATTAAATAATATAATGAAGAAACCCTGCAATGTCCGAAAACTTTAGAGTTGTGCAAGCAGATGTTATGATCGATGTCGCGATTAAAAAATAATGTGAAAAAAGATAAAAATAAGTTAAATTTATTCAAGCGTTATTTTTTGCGGATGTCCATGCGGAGAATTAAGATAATTTAGCGGAGTTTGGCGAGTTATACATAGAGATTTCTCTGTATCT
This sequence comes from Choristoneura fumiferana, assembly GCF_025370935.1. NCBI lineage: Eukaryota > Metazoa > Arthropoda > Insecta > Lepidoptera > Tortricidae > Choristoneura > Choristoneura fumiferana. The sequence goes on along the minus strand of NC_133482.1, from coordinate 3,551,248 downwards.
TTACGAAGCAAATTAAGCAAATAAAAAGGTCTACTATTATAAAAGTTTGATGCGAGAACAAATAGGTATTTCCAGCATCTAAACTTCATCTCAATTTACTAATGCATCAGAAGGCAGTGGATAATATTAATGTGAATTTTCTAGAATTGCACCGTTGCTCGGTTCATTACGAATGCGGTTTTTCCAATATCTCGAACATCTGGATGAATTTCTGGCATAACCTTTTGTTGAGTATGATTATGCAGAGGTTTTTATGGGTGAAAAAAATATAGCTTATTTGTGGTCATAGAAATTAAAAAAGTTATTTATGTAGTGTTATTTTATTTGTGTATTTTGCAGAGGTTTTAAAATACCAGGAACTAAAAAAATGCGTTGATAGGTTTTGATAAAATTGTATTTTGTAAATAGCATACTTTTGTGAAAAAAAGATACGAAAAACTGTAATGACTTAGAAAATTTTGTTTTGTCTCTCTGGCAAAGGAAAAAAGACTAAAGCCGATTAAATTTGCCGTTAGTTAACACAAGCTTAGCAATTAAAAATTACTCAATGAATAATTTTGTTGTATTTATTTGTACATGACGTAGAGATCTTGTTGATTTTAAATAGGTATCTGTGAAGTGTAAATTCCAAAACGGTTCTTTCTAGTAAAATCTGAAGATTTTGGGCATCAAAATCACATCAATATCTTATCGAATCTATCAAATTTTAATACGTTGAGTCGTAAATATTCACACCAAACATCAAATTCAAATTTGACCATCGATACGAAATGATCGTCGAATATTTGTCGCAACCAATGATGGGCAGCTTCGTCATTTTAAAGAAGTCACAATTCACATTATGTTTGTTTATAGAACAATAATTTGGATACATTTATGTTTTATATGGTTTTTGGTAAGCGCCGGGAAATAAACAGGATACGGTCTTATTTTATAAGTAAGACAAGATCCTGTCTATAAATGCCTGTTAATCTAGCATCGAAAATGCGACCTTGCGAAATAGGAGCATGTAGTGTAGGTACATAATTTTAAAACATTGGTCAAATAATACGATGCAACAGATAAAGTCATCTCTTACTTTTTTTAAGTACTTTAAAAAAAAATTTAAAAAATAATAAACCTTAGTTTCTTTTCAGCCTTATCCTTCTACACTGATATTCGTCTTAGTTACCAACTATTGTTGATTTCCATGGAAAATCATGCTAGTAATTTGCAATTTTGGAGTTTTTTTTTATATGATAGGGGGAAAACGAGCGGACGGGTCACCTGAAGAAAAGCAAATACCGCCGCCCTGATGAGAAGCAAATACGGACACCCACAACATAATTTTAGTGGCTGTGTGTATTGAGTATGTGGTGGAGCCACTTCACTTATGAAGTGGCTGTTCAAATCTGTGCCGTTATTGAGACGTACAATTTAACCAGTCGGTTTCTATCGGTTGAAAATAATATTCTTAATTGCTTACTACATAATTCCCCTATACTACACTATAGTTTTAATAAACGATACTTTTTAATTAAGATATCTTAACTGTTATAGTATAAACCGTTGATATGACATTCAAATTGCTTTTGCATATTTTAATTCGATCGGAATTTCGCGCTTTGATGATGACCGTGAAGTTTTTATAGAGAATTGATGAACCGATCGTATTATTACTTTATTTGATGTTAAAATACTCACTTGTTAAAGCAGAAAGTTCGGGGAGAAAAGTCCTTGAGTGGCAACCACAAACCCTAGCTAGGACAAAGCCTCGACAGGTCTCTCACTAGATGGACTGACGATATGGTGACGAAGTATTGGGCTACCGGGATGCAAGTGGCGAGTTGTCGTTCAGTGTGGCGTTCTAAGGGGGATGGCTTTGCTCAGCAGTGGACGTCTTCCGGCTGATGATGATGATGAAGGCAGAAGGTGGTATCTCAAAGACAATCACTTTTGAGTTATTCTACCATCTGATGCAGAATGGTATACATAACAAAGCGTTTTTTGAGACCGACGCCACAAAAGATTGAAGTGAGAAGTTCTATAATATTTTCTCGCTCTGAGGTCAGTAGGTACGACTATACCTACGTTGGAATAAATACATAAGAACCACTAGAGCGTTAAATAATAATACATATTTATGCTAATCGCCTTACAAGCTACTAATAAAATTAATAGAAGAATTAATTTTAACTCAAAAACAATTAAATTTAAGCGAAATATTATGCCAGTGTTGATTTCATTCTTATTATAATTGCGGTTGTTATGGAGGTCAGTAAACTCTACTAGAAATAAGATAACATGTAGGTACAATACTTAATTATTATTTTTTTGTTATAGCTGTAGTATAATGGATGGGATGGGATGAGAATTCTGCGATTTAGAAAAAGCCACTAGCATATTCTGAAACTGATTTATAATAGTGTTCAATTTATTTTCTTCCATCTAACTACTATTTTTCTCGCTGTCGTGAGGTGAAAAATGATGTGTTCCGCTCGGCTGTAATGTTGTTTAGCATCTTCGCTTGCTTCGCTCGTGGTTCAATCCTAGAATTCTTCGCTTGCTCGATATAAGCACTCGTGCCAAACAGTTACTTTCCAGCCTTGCATAACAAATAACTATTAATTTATTAATTTTTCCTTTTCTTAATAAAAATCAAACAAAAACCGCAGAGAGGGAGAGAGAGGGAGAGTGTAGGTAAATACATATCTGTAACTGACCTTTCCTTCTTACAGCTTTAATTAGAAAAAGACACAAAATACCAGTCATTTAATGGTGAAACGGTCAAAAGATTGCATTTCGATTGTGAGAACAAACAGGTAAAAGGCATACAAATTATACAAAGGCTCGAAAGTGCAATAAAACAAATAAAGGAACTGAAGAGGTATTCGAGTGCCATTGTATTTACTATTGTTAAAGTACAAGTCTTTTAACAGTCCCAGTTTCACTGAATACAGTTTTTACAACATACAGTGCTTTAGTACCAATTTAGCACATGAGTGTAAGTTCTAAAATTAAAATATTCATGCAAAGTTGAAAATGTATAATATTCTTTTATATCTGTGTCTGACAAAAGCGAATTTAAAAGACAAAATGGATCAGCTTAACAAGTGTAAGTATAAGAGAATTAGAATTCACTTACATAATTAACTATGGATGGAAATAATTACACTAAGGCGAAGTTACAGATAAATTTTCTTCGTTTTACATGTGTAAAACTTTTTAAGTAATAACGCGACGTTTTAAATGTTTTTTTTTATTACCTATCTTGATTCGATTATTAATTCCTATGATTCGTTTGGTTAAGCAATTCGTGGATATAATAAATAAATACAAGCATAATATCTACGAGTATAAGTAATTATTTAACCACAATAATGTAGACAAAATCGATCACATTAAATATCAGTAACTTATCAGAGAGTTGCAAGCAGGCCCTTAATGACCAACCGTCACTAACAACAGTTAATAGATAATGACAGGAAACCTTGAGAAGCCAAAGAGGTCAACTGCGTAACAACAGGTAAAATGCGTATCGGAAACCGTAAGTTTATGAACTTTATTAGCCTTTATCCCGGAAACTGACAAAACATGACAACTCCTAGAACCCCAAAAAGCGTGACGTTCTCAAAAGTAGTAAAATAGTTAATAGCGGATATTGCTTGCTCTGGTCCCGTTCAATTGACTAACCGTCTAGCATGACAAAAGCATTTTGGCTCTTAGACTAACGACCGTGAGTCCTTCAAAGGCCTGCCCACGAGCAAGCGCGATAAGCGGCGCGACGAGCGATTTTCTAATACATTGCTAGTGTTGCTGCGTCAGTAAAAGACATTATATTATCCGTCGATTGCTGGCTGTTCACATTACCGGCGAAAACTCGCTCTTTCCATTAGTTTATCGCACCAAAAAAAGCTATCAAAGATGAAATTTGCTCAGCCAAGCTCGATTGACAGACAGAACTGAGAGACGAAAGCTGAAAGACGAAACAGCGGTCATTTTACCCTACAGGCACAAGCAAATGTTGCGAGTCGCCCGTCGCATTCCTTCTTCATTATTTTGTGGCCCAGTGACAAAACTGTCGAAGTTATTATACTTGCTTCTTGCTGTTCGCCAACTCATATCTAATTTTTAGCCCAATTCGCTTTTCATTCTTCGTCCCTAAGAGCGTCCAACGTGCAGTGAACACAGAAATCGCTTCTCGGTCGCACATGGTCGTACACAGGTCTTCATCTTTAATGTCGGATGTAGAAAACAATAGTTAACACTCCTTTGAAAGTTGTATAGAGCCCTTCGTTTGCTAATGAGGACGTGTTAATAGACACTTCCTCCCTTTATGTAAAATCAAGTAGTTGTAATTCATTTTATTTGTGTAACTTCTTCAATTATACTTTCAATTGGTTTTTTGTGTTTCAATTTTAGGTTGATTAGGTTATTTTATTCATTATTCTTTTTTACGAATGAATATGAGCTCTTGTAGTGAATAAGTAATCTGTAGAATAAATAATGATGATGCATAAATCAAAATCAAAACATTTTATAAGGTAAGTAAGCCATTAAAACTTGCCTTTGCCGTGCGTCCAATTCTACGCTCAGGATTATAGCAAAATATCTAAAACCGCCTTTCATCTTAATAGGAAGATAGAAGACTAATTTTCTAACTTCGAGCAAGTTTCAAACGACGTTACAAGTTTGCTCTGGATGTTTAATAAATCAGTATCTTAGACTCGCTATTTCTTTTCAGTTTTAATTTTGACACTTTTAATATATTCTTTGAGGGATTTCTGAGGTCGGACTTTGATAAATTTTTGGAAAACTTCAGCGCTAACAATTGATTGATTAATCGGTTTTTAAAACGTCTGCTGTCTTCTTAGAAATTTTGCGAGTAAAATAAGAAGATTAACTTTTGAACTCTTAGTTTTTTTTATTTATATAAACAGGTGCTTTCAAAATAATTCCCGCAGTTTCAAAAATGTCGCGCAAAAAAGGCACTCATTAGTGCTTACACGTCAGTCATGTAGGTACTTACTTGACCAAGTTTTTAGAAGAGGAACACCATGTTTTCATAGGTTTAAGTAAGTTGATTAAGGTATTCGTCATCTAAAAAAAAATCTTTTAGAGCCTCTATCTCTGTGATAACCCTTTTCTTCGAGCAGTTAACTTCATAACATTCTGAGCTAAATAGTAAAAATAAATATGCCGTTTTTAGCTCACATGGCATTTAAATTCCTCTTAGGTGTTGTTTCACCATCCAATTCCATCCATTAAATGTGATACCGTCTCCGTCTATTCGAACAAAACAAATAGAGACGGCATCACACCTAACCGCCAGTTAACACTAATCAATGGATGGTGAAACAGCCCCTTAATCTTAATTTTATTAATTGAAGATGCTAAAGGTACGATGCAATAGATATACAGATCCACGAATACACAGGTAAATCTTGTAAAATCTTTTTCGCGGCAGGAGTTACAACAAAAATAAGTAGAAATCGCAAAAGTTTCCTGTAATGGATACCTCATACAGATACTGACGGCCGCAAACTTTGATTCGTCGGCGAAAATATTTAATATACTAGAGAGATTGGGATCGGCCAAATTTGCCACTGTTACCTGCGGTGACAGGACATGGAAACTTTTTTAATAAAAAATATAATGTTAAGGACCAGCCGCTACATATTTTATGGTCTCCTTGGAATTTGCTGGCCAATCAGTTGGACAGTTATTGAACAGTTTCTAAGTTTGGTCTCGTTTTGTGTCATTATTGATCATTATTGATTGATTCAGATGTTATTTTGTGAAAGTTCAAGTCATTGAGCTACAACATGTAATAATACTAACTCAGCTACCACTAAAAGCAGCTACTATACTACCTTTGATTTTGCTTGGTACAAGTAATAGAAGTGGAATAACAAAGCAAAAGTCGTGGTCTGAAAAAGTTTTTTTTTTAATGTGTCTGAAATTTTGTGAAATATGTGTTACATTTTACTAGCTAGTATGGAACCCTTAATTCTCAGAGCTACTTAAGTATTTTAAAAAAAAGTTTATTTCCTCAATGAGATACTTTGACATTTATACAGAGGGTTGGGATGAGGGGTTCCCGCTCTAACTCTACCTACAATTTTTCTAAGTGATATTTAATAGAGAACTAACAATAAATTTCTCAATATTGGTGTAGCTTATATGAAACATTAACTCATAGTTAATAAGTATATCATAAACTCTGATTGAAGCAATCACAGTGATATTGGTTCACTTAATTTTAATAGATAATTTATTTATAACAGTAATTGGCTCCATTTACGTCAAAATTCCCTTTTCAGTTGTTTATGATAGCCATAATTTAATCAGGATTGAAATATAATGCCCGTGCCGGGACCATAACGCTTCTTACGACAAAATTTGTTCAATATTTGTATCATAAATCAGTGAACCGTGATCTGGTTTGGAAATTCTCATTCTGTGCTCTCTAGAAAGTCGACCGTTAAAAGTAATAAAATAAACATGTGCAGCGATGATATAAATAAAAGCATATTAAGTATAAATAGCATACGCGTTAATCAATCATTTTTGTGATTTTTTATTTATAATATTTAAGTTACTTTCCTTCGAGTTGTTTTGTAATTTTTGACAATTGAAGTGACTAAAATAATTAGTACATTTTTCGTTTATAAATGTATATTATAATAAGTACTATAAGTTCTCCTCATATTAACATTCACACATGGTACACAATGAAGTAAAAAATATAATCATTTTTTTCAAACTCTTCTTATTAGCTGCATTATCATGAATGAAAGATTAAATCTGAAAAACGTTTACAATTCTAAAATGAACTTCCTAAAATTTAATATTTTGACATTTAAACTATTTAGAAAATCAACGGTCGCTCCATAACTCAGTGAATCGAATAACATCAAAGGATCAAATTTAGACTGTTTACGAAATGCCCGGATCCTATAAAATAAATGTTTGGGACTGTACGTAAACAAGCTCGCGGAATGTATGCAATATTTTATGACGGGATATGTTACAGTTATTGACGAGTGTTGCATTATAACGGACTAGCTTTTGCCCGCGGCTCCGCCCGCGTGATATTCGGTTATCGCGCGCTGTTCCCTCGGGAACTGTGCATTTTCAGGGATAAAAAGTAGCCAATGTCACTCTCGGGCCCATAAATTATCTCTATGCCAAAAATCACGTCAAACCGTTGCTCCGTTACGGTGTGACAGACGGAAAAACATACAAACACACTCGCATTTGTAATATTAGTATGGATATGGATGTTAAGATAACTTTCATTGCTTGTTGCAAATTGCAATTTTCTTTAACTAATTTTACTATAGATACTATAATTTTATTTCTATTTTATTAGGGTTTCAAGCCCGAGTAATTAGTAATGTCGCTCCGTCCATCAGTCAATTAGTCCACAATGGAGCTGTATCTCAAAATTCATAACACATAAGCAGTTGTAACTTATATTTCTGCTACAAAAATAAATAATGACACACACACTGCATACCTTTTACTTAGAAGAAGATGCTAACACCGATTTTTCGTACACCGTTTATAGCGTACCGACATTTGGGCACATTTACAAATTATGAAAACGCGCAGTCCGACTCGCACTTGGCCGATTTTTCATTAGTATGAAAACAAGACAAATAGCCAAATGTCCTATTTTACCATATTAAAACGATCGTGAGCAACCAGAATCACAATTATTGCCGTCAACGTCACAATCAAGTACTGGATCTCCACTAATGAGGATCCCTGCATCATTACCCAGGAGCTGTTTGTTCCACATGGCTCCAACTAGACTGTCTCTAAGTGATAGAGCTATAACTAATGTAATAAATAAATAATAAGTATCATGAGACAAAAGACAGTTGACCTAGTCCCAAAATAAGAAAAGCTGGTGTTATGAGCAGACATCGGATGGATTAGCATTATAGTAATGTTGGGAATATTGTGGACATGACTCCAAAAAATAAAGTAATAGGTTAATTAATTTATTTATTTATAGAAATTACAATACAATACAATGACTCTTTATTGTACGCCAGAAATAATAAGCGATACAGAAAACACGTACACGAGAGAAAATTACATTTCGATTCCTGGAAATAACAATTTACACGTGCTTTAAAAATTTACCGTAGTAAAATGTTAGTAGCAGTTGTTGTCGTTTGAATAGAAATAGACGGTGTTCTTTAAAAAATCTACATAATAAGAAATCTTTGTATTATTTATTTACTAGGAATCAAAATTAAATATCAGATAAAAAATGTATATTTCATTTTGGAGTTATATCCACATTATTGCGAACATTGGTACCAATCCCTCTGATCCCTGGTTCCAGACAACGGGTTGACAAACATACTTAGTTAGATAGATAAATACTTTGCCAGATATGAAATACCCAAGACCCCGACCAGGAATCGAACCAAAGACCTCAAGCTTTGTTGTCAGGTATTCTAACCACTGGGCTATCCGGTATTTCATTTGAATTCGTAAAACAATTTAAGTCTACAAGTGTAATAAAGACACATGCACATATAAACTTTCGCATTTAAAATACTAGAAATATAATAAATAAAATAAAATAAACTAGTAGCATTTAGTTCTATTCCACTAAGAGCCATGTGGAAAAGACACCCGCAATGCATTATCTATTCAACGGGATGGCGTCCATGTTGTCTTTTATCTGAGAAGGCAGCATCAACCTCTTGCCTCTTGCTGGGCTCCTGGTGTTTCCTGATTAGATTTAGTTAATTAAATGTGTGCTTGTGTGTTTTGTTTGTAAACGGTATTGTGCAATTCTGTACTTGTTGTGGAAGTTTAACATTTTCTTTGTCACGATAGATTTTTGGGATGAATTTAGTCAAAATTTAGCCATAAAAATACTTATTTTTATTGAGAAAATAAAACCCCAAAAAAACGGTCTAATTTTAAACTGGTCGAAAAAGTTATGGAGCTCCAAGTTTTTACAAAAATATTTCTACAATTTTAACATTATCTTGTTTGATTTTAAAATTATAATGGTTACCAATAATTTTCGTCTACAAATCTACTATGGCAATCTTTGCATGCATATCACATTTTACTACAGCTATATCTATTAATATAAATGTGCTGAGTCAAACCCTCATCGACTCTGCTAGTTCTCAAACTAAATTAGAGTATCGAATTGTAACGTGAAATAAAAACAAGTCCCAGGAAAAATCTTCTCTAATCATCCTCATTTTATCTCGTTCTGTTGCAACTACAGTAAATCGTTCGACATTTCCCCAGGTGTGATTTTCACCAAGATCTATTTCCATGCCATCAAGTTAAAATGTATTCCCAAGATTTATATGGAGTCGGTCGGAGAGTCGTGCCAGATCTGCCAGTTAAAATAAATATAAAGACACCTTTTGAATAATATGAAGTTACTTATTTCGTTAGATCGAGATTAAGGACTGGGAAAGCTGGATCTGATTTTAAAGTGGTGAATAATAGCGAAGGCATAGGGATACAGCTTGAGTCGGGACCTATTTATCGTGATAGAACTAATGCTGATGAATAATGCTGTTGTTATCATTAAAAGTGCATTAAGCACAGGACAATACGTGGGTAATTGTCAAATGGAATTGTGTTTGATTTAATTTACTATATTTTTATCATAAATAACAATAAAAATAGTTATACTGACGATTGTATCACAGACTGTATACAGGCATGGAATTTCATCAAAAAAATGTGTCAAGTTTTAATTCAGAATATAACGTATAAATCGCGTATAATTTCTAAGCGAGCTTTCAAAGCTGCAATTAAAAAAAAATACATTTCTAGCAAAACAGCAAACTCCAAAGGAAATTTTTATATTATTTACAAAGTCGTAAAATAAAGCCGTAAGTCGTCACCACAGAAATTCTCTCATAATAGAACTTACTTCGAAACTCCCTCAGAAGCCTCCGAAAGCTCCTTTTATTTATTTTTCATTTTCGTCCAAACTCTAATGATCTTTAATGAAAAGAAGCCGATACGGCCACAGTTTTTTTCGCTTTGGCCCCAGTACTTTGAAAAGATGTTTCTTTTCAACTTGGCTTATTATTTATAGTTGAGTGATCATAAATATTATTAGTCTTCAGATTCCACCGAAAATATATTTTTTAAATTTCTAGACACTTTTGAGTTGGATTTTTCGTTGGAAACCTTAAATTGTATAAAGTAAAAAATAATGTTTGAGTAAATTTCGTTCTACCCTTTGTATGAAGTTATTCATAATATTCTATGGACATTCTATGGACATTGTGTTTGAAATAAATGGATTATTATTTTCGAAGGATTGGTTTTTCTCAGCTCTAGGCTGGTATTAACTACATTTACGGGTTATCCACCAAGTAAATGTAGCAAGAGTTGTAGAATAATTATAATTATTGTAGGATTATTATTATTATTATTATTATAATACCTTCTTATTTCTAAACAATTATTCTTTGTTTATATTTTATAATATTAAGTTTACCGCTTCTTCCAAAAATTTATTTATCGGGTTTAAAAAAAATCGCCATGGCATTCATGCAAGTGGAGAGTAAAACTTTTTTACACTTTTATGTCGCTAACTTGTTTTAAATAACTGTGTAACAACTACAGTACCTAATCAAATTAAACGAGTAAAAAATTAAACTTTAGGAACAAGTCAGTACTTAAATTTTATGATAACTAATAGCGTGGCTAGAACAATTATTTACCAGTTAAATTTAACGCACGCAATAATAACGATGAAGTAAAAATAAAAGATGCACCGAGAATCGTGAAAGTGACTACCATCGGATACATTGATAGAATGAGTACATCCATCATAGAACGTCATGGCAGGCATGTTAACCAAGCACTACATTTGTTAAGAATTGTTCGCCCAAATACCAACTATGATGAATACGATGGTCCAGATTTTTAAGGTGGCGATGATGTGTTATTTTTTTAGTAATGAGGTATTTTTAATGATGCTACATTTTTTGTCTCAAACGCCTGACTCAGCTTCAGCTATTAAAGTTAAATGACGAAATATATTACTCTTAGGATGAAGCAATGAAATGGTATTTCTCACAATAACGACACTCCTTAAAGAAAAGTTGACATTTCAGTCAACGTTGTTATCTCAATTGCAAAGAAAGTGATAGCACGGTGAATCATCACGTCAGCTTCACAAAGCTGCCAATTAAATCATCAACATAGACTTCATGTTGATTACAGCGAAACTCTTGCAATAATTACTTAAGGGCATCATTCTACACTTGTTGTTAAATTAAAACCAAACACGACATGTCGTACTAATGATACCAACATAATTATCCTTGTGGACTCAGTAAATACAAAAGGAGCCGTAACAACGTGTCAGCGTCAATTCAAAGCAAAGTTCCCCGGAGCGTGCATTACAGAAATTAGACTCAACATAAACATTATAAGCGATGTAATTAGCGAATTCGGCTTACTTGTCTTTAATTTCTCCAATCCTGTTTTGACGATTTTATTATCTTCGAGTTTGCTTGATACACTATCTGTGGAGAAATTTTTGATTTTGTTACCGGTTTGTTGGTCAGCTACGTGGGCGTTAATGATATCTGTTTATTCTCCTCTTCCTATTCTTTCATGAAGTTTGTATATTATATTGTATTGTAAAGTGCTTTATTTAACATGCACGTCTTGGACTTGTTTGTTTTCTTTTATATCTCACCAGGATATCTTGAAATGGCTTTTCGTCTACAGAAAAGATATGTAATACCTAGATCTACCTAGCGAACAATGTGACTAAGAATAAGCCAGCATATGCTTTTCAGACTGAAGTAAGTCGTGATGATAATAATGTTAGTTCTGTGTAATAGATAATATAAAATTGATTTATACGTGCGTTTGTAAAAGTCAAATTCAAAGCGGGTAATGATCCGTTCACTGCATGCGTCGTTAAAAGCCTAACAGAACTCAAATCATTAATTGATTTTCTAAACCCCACTGTTGTCCAACCCACGGAAATAATTCTATTAACCTGCACAAACACAAGTAATTACTGATAAAAAAGTTCAGCTTCAATCACAAACAATACTCTATTGTTATAATGAATTGTTTTGTTATGGTGTTCATCTTAAAAACGCGCTTTCATTGTTATTATAATCCACCCACGTGCTTAGATTTGAATAATGCTTAAATTAATATTAAATCAATAAGCATTTCTTTTTTTTTTAAGTTGTTTCCTTACGACATTATTTTCCTATTTTAAAAATCTGAATCGTTCCATGAAAGCAATTAAGTAAGTATTACTATAGGATATATCTGTTCAAATTGGCCAAAATAACGTGTTAGTAGTTTGCAATCTTTGATTATTAGCAAAACTATAACACTGTAGAGCTATCTATTTAAGACTGTTACCTTTATTATTTTCAAAAATACGCTTCAATAAAAGGATAACTTGGATTCCATTAACACATCAGTTTGTGCAAAATGTTTCATCTAATTTCTTAGTAATATCAGATTACTAAATAACTAAAACGTTTCATTTGAACGTCATAACGAATATCTTGTAACCGAATCATTTCATGTTTCCGCTCTATGTTTGCTTCCATTAAATCGTTGTCAGCCGTCAACAATGTCGGCATCGCACTAATATCATCTGGCATGTGTTTACTTTCTACAATCAAACAGATCGCATTAACCACATCCGTTATATCACCAGTTAAATAACTGACCATCAAACCGGGAACAGCACTGATCGTCAAACTTTCGTCCGAAACACAGTTCACAGCACAGTCACAAATCCTTCCGTCGCTTTATAGGCCGCACTATCTCGGGGCAAACATCCCTATACAAACACACGGAGCCGATACGATGTTTCGAGCGCGAACAAGCCGTCGGCAGCGATACGCATCCCCCGACGATCGGAGAGCGACTGACTGGCGGAATTATGTTTAGCTGCGGGGCACACCGGCTATTGCATCCGAGCATAAACGAAAACGGCCGAATGGGATTTTGAGGTGTGAATGAGACGGGCCACACTTTCACGGTGGAGGAGCGAGAGGGAAACGCAGGTAGGGTGGGGAGGTTGCACCAGGGTCTCATCTATGCAGGTTGGGAGATTAGGAGTGCATGCGTTTATGAGCGGTCGTGACAGCGCTGGATGTCCGGTGCTTGCCTCTTGCTCTTGAGTCAATTAGGGCAACAATAAAATTGATCACAATTCGGGTCAATCAAGCCATTAAGTCATTAGGGTTGATAGATAACGATAAAACAAATATGAGCGTAGTTTTGTTGATTGGGGAAGTGCTGCTGTGTTATTGTTAGCTAGGGATTTAGCCGTTTTGTATGTTGTGGTATATTTAATTGGAGCAATATATCGTAATGTTGCTACGAGGATTCTTTTATTGCTTACTTTAGTACCATGTCTTCAGTTGTATACATTGTTGTTTTTAGCAGTAGAATTTACTCAACCCTGTTCTGTCTGTCTATTGAAACACAATTTTTCAGAATTGATTACTATTGCTTATGATAGGTACCATAACAACATGAATGTCAATTTTATAGTAGCTTGTTACTTTAAAAAAAAGGCATGGTGGGTTCAAATCCAGGCTCGCAGTTCGGAGTTTTTCGGATTTTTTATAAGTAGGAAATTACATTTTCTTCCAACTATGCTTTAATTTCATCATAACCGCACTAAATACCCAGCACAAAGCGGGACTTTTCTGTTCTAGAGCAGAAAAAAAATTATGAAAATCCTTTATTGCATTGTTTTAGATTATTTTTTAATTGCACCACCAAAGAGGCAACACAAGTATTTTTGCTATAAAATTATCCTGCATAGTGTAAAAAAATCTAGTGTTAGGTCTCACGGACGCGCGGTCTTATGAAATTTGACAGATTGCGTACAAAAAATTGTTGCTACCAATCCTACCAAAACAGTAAGTATAGCCGTATTTAAAACAAAACTTTGTGTGTTTGGTTGTTCAAACTGGCGCCCAAATGAAATTTGACAGATCGCGGGAAAACATATCTGCTACGGCTACTAACTCTGCCAAAAAAAAGTAAGAAATTAAACAAAAAAAAAAATTGGCGGGAACCTTGCGAATTTTCCGTGGACATTTTTTGACAGAGTGCGAATGTAAGCTTACAAAAATGGAATTACCGAGTGCTAGTGACATTTATTTCCTATTAATTATTTAGCATGAGTTTTTGTTCGTCTACTATTCCTGTAATAGTTGAAAGAAAAGCAGATTATGCACCTCGCATTAAGTAATTTATTTTGCCCTCGTGCTTTTTAAAGCCCTCGGTAACGCTCGGGTTCCAAATCGGCACTCGGTGCAATACTAAATAACTTTCTGCTTGGTGCAACAATCTACTACTAAAATTTACAATGAGCTGAACGTACCTACTGGGCCTGCGTGGGGATTACGGCCCAAGCCCTCTCATTCTAAGAGGAGGGCTATGCCCTACAGAGGGGCGTACAGTTAGCAGCAGAACTGGACTAGAGATTACACACGACTCTAGGTACTGCTAAGCTAAACAGAGAGTTATAAGATCATTTTAAGCACCATAACTGCTCATCAACTTCTGCTGCTGACAGTATAGTATGTCAAAATGATAAGGTTGCTACTAATTTTATAAAAGTATTTTTCAGAAAAAAACAAGTCGAGATTATAAAATTATAATATTGCTAAAAAAACAGAAGTATAAACGTACGTAGATGATATGATACTTTCAGAAGAAACCGTTTTATATTAAACCCGTTCCCAAACTCACACCCAGACTTGTTTATTCAAAACAGCGAACTTCACATGATCGTAAAAAGCTCTTTCACAGCTAAGCTTGAATAAACAGACAAACAAACGCGTATAAAGCCCTCAGGTATGTTGACGTAAAGCTCTCTGCTGTAATATAGAATATTTTAAGCTCTCAATAAAAAGTAGGATCAATCAACTCGTCTTAAGGTATTTTAGTATGGATATGATTTTATTTGTGTTTGTACCGATCACGGCTTGGAGGTTTGTTTGTCTAATGTATAGTTGACCTGTTTTTGCCCACAATTTAATAAATGGTGTTAAAACAATCCTGTACGATAATTTGACCCACATTTAGGCTACTAATGCAAGCGGAAAAACATTAATATCCGAAAGTAAAAAAAAAGTGTTTTAAAACAGTTTGAGATATTATAACATAATATATAATAAAGTCTTTTTGTGAACAGGCTTCCATACAAAATAGATTTTTTCAGATTAAAATATTAATTAGTAATCAGTACGTAGTTTATCATTAGGTTTTTCATGTATAATTACGGTATTTAAAGTACTCTAAGTTAATTTAGAATGGTGTAATTGTGTATCGTTTCCATAATTTTCGTTTGTCATACATAAAGGTAATTTATTTCTGAACGAGTTTCAGTATTTATATATGATAGGGGGAAAACGAGCAGGTCACCGCCGCCTATGGACTTCCATGACTTAAGCTGTTACGGATGCGTTATCGGCCATTTGAGAAATGATTAGGCCCGTATTTTGAAGTCTTTTTATCAGAATTGATATTAGACTACGTGACCTAACCTAACTATTTTACATCAGTACATCACACAGCATCATTGTTTGTTAATAATGTTTCTTTACTTATTTTGTACAATAAAGAGTTTACATACATACATACAGCAACCCTCATTGCACCAAGTATTGTTCACGAACAGTTTAATTTAACCATATTCAAATTGTCCAATAACCATAACTCAAATATTTCTTCGACAGTTCATGCTGTTTCCAGTGCGTTGCGCGTGTGCCTTATTTACATGCTTGCGGGAAATATCGTACGCGTTACGTTATAGTTATTAAACTTACACAAAGCCTAAATTATATTTCGTAGAAAAATAATAGGTTTATGATTATCTAATTATCGGCCCACATAATTGTTGAAAGTAATGTTTACTTGTCATAATCATAAGTATTGTTTTTAAGATCTCTTTTTTTCTCTAAATCCATTAACTGTTCAGAATTGTTATCAAAAAAACTAACCTACTGAGTTCTATGGGTCACCATTTAAAAAAATTGTGAAAACTTATCGTTTTGGAGAAAAAAAATATATGATTAATAAACATTATGATAAGCACTACATACATTTTGCTTTTCAAAAATTATGCGACTAGATACGCACCCGACTACGGCAACGTAACGTACACCCGAACCAACTAAATCGTGATCCACTGTGGAACCTTTTCGTAGTAAAAGTCATAGTGACATCGCATAGTGACACTTACTGTGAGAACGTTCTACGGTGGATCAGGAATAAAAAGGTTCGACTGTACGATATGTCTCGTAACGTATAAACAAGCCTTGCGAACTCTAGAACACCTAGGACGCGAAGTAGTGTTCAAGCAATTAAAGAATGTGTCGAGTAATATTTACAACCTATTTTAAACTGTCAGGTGTTTAAGAGTTTTATGAGGCAGTTTTGTGGGGTGCAAATATATTATGCGACAGACCGTTTTCAACTGGAACAGTCTAGAATAACTTGACTGTTTCGCGACGGCTTCCTAAATGTACACCTTATGAATTTGCTTCTAAAGCTAAAGGTGAAAATACATTTAAGCGAGATGAGTCGTTTGGAAATTAACCTCATGTATCTTTGATGTTTAGGTTTGAATGCGTAAATTATTATTTGACGTGACAATTTAACAGGGTTGTTGCCCCAATATCGGTGCAATTTCTAGTTTATTTCAATAGTATGTCCTCTGTGACGTACAGACAGACCTCACGAGTGTATACCTGTGTGACCTACATACCTTGAAACTATATAAATGGCACCGCGCACCTTAAATCCCCCATAGCTCTGCTATTTTGAAAAAAAATGACTTAAATAATCCATTAAATAGTTCACAAACTTTCAAGATATTTGGTTAAGAAATACGACCTGTAGAGGAGAACATAGAGCCAGGCAGACATTTATCAGCATTTTTGTCCTACCTAAAATAGAGAAGCTTGATTCTCTCTTTGCGCTTACTTAATACATTAACCTTAATACCTTAAATGGCCCCGATTGACTGACTGATTCATCAAATTGTATAGAGCTGAAAATATGTATAAAGATGCCTTTAATGCCACACGCAAAAAAAGTAATATTTAAGTCAGAAAAATATATTATGTAGTTATTTTTAAAGTCCGTAATATACCAGCTAGCTATAATAAAGTTTATGATTATTATTAGTTTGTTCAATTAAATCTAACCTAGGGCAGTTGGTAGCACATTTGGCGCGTATAGCCAAGAGAAGTAGGTTCGAATCGCACCCGAAACCTTCACTCGGCCGTCCAGCATTAGCTTGTCCTTTTTCTTCGACGTCACGTCAGAATGTTAGAGACTACAATTGTTATTCTGTGTGATAATATATATCTTTATGCGGATGTAACATTTGCTTAAAAGACATTTCAAGCGAAACTTATCTGCCGCAAGACGATTGACTACATGGAGTTGTGGTTAACTGTCATCAAACACTTTATTTAACCACCTACTCCAATCTGCAGACTTGGATGATGTCATTGCGACACATGGCGAATGTATGAGGCATTTCTGTTATTTTCATAAGAGTATTGAATATGTTGCGATGCAAACGAATCATCCACATACGAGCCGAGGTTCGGTTTGAGGATGATGTTCTCGTTTGGTTTTTGTCGCAAGCACTTCTTGCTCAAGAGCCACGTTCATCTAATTCAGTACCTAGGTGTATGAATCTTATCGATTTAAATAAAAACTTAGGTTTAATAGTTGATGTTTTGAGCTATAATAATGAATGAACTATAAACAACTACTTTGCTCACACCTTGATAACAGCTACTTACTGCATGGCAAACGAGCAAGTGGGTCTCCTGATGTTAAGAGATCACCACCGCCCATAAACATCTGCAACACCAGGGGTATTGTCTTACTCTCCACGCCGAAACACAACAGTGCAAGCACTGCTTCTTCACGGCAGGATTAGCGAGTAAGATGGTGATAGCAATCCGGACGGACCTTGCACAAGGTCCTACCACCTGCAAAAAATTGTCTATGCAACAAATGTGTGTTCATCCAGCTCCTCCGCCTCCACGTTGAAAGAACATATACATCACATAAACTCAACTACCACCACATTACGCTGACCCGTTTCAAACTCAACTGAGTGCTGTGAGAGTATTTAATTTATTGGTGTCAAAAAAAAAACTGTGCTGCTGCGAACTCCTGGCCTACATGCTATAGACCCCTAAGTCGTCCATGGACTCCACCATAAGTAACCCTGATCATAAACGAAGTAGACGGAAGTTCATATCCTCGCGGTGAACTAAAATCCCGCCGCTTCTTGTTAGTAATATAAGTGTGGCCTCATCGTGAATTATGATTGGCAGTAATGGCCGATCGTCGTTTGTTTGACTTGCTTGTGACGTATCACTGTCGGGTGCGTTCAGCACATTAAGCAACTATACAACGTGTTATTTTTAACCTCCGTTAATTTTAAGTGATCATTTAAAGAAAGAAAGAAGATTGATTTATTTGCCAACATGAACAGTACAGGATAGGCACACAAAATACAAATAAATAATAAACTAATTTAGAATCTCAGCCCAATGTATTTGCCAGTCCTTTGCACTGTGACAAAAACACAACAAATCAATTGAATTCAATTTCTTCAATACTCACTCACCCATAAACAAAATCGTAGTAGCCCAACTCTTACCGTTCAAAAGATAATAAAGAATTAAGATTGTTGATTAGGCACAGTAAAACAGTGTACAGGTATATTTATGACATGTTTTAAAGTTTGTTACTATGATTAAAAACACTATAGTGTGTTTTAACCCCCGAAGCAAAAAGAGGGGTGTTATAAGTTTGACCGCTATGTGTGTCTGTCTGTCTGTCTGTGGCACTGTAGCCCTTAAACGGATTGACCTATTTGAATGTGTTTTTTTTATTTAAAATCTGGTTTTCTAGCGATGGTTCTTAGACATGTTTCATCAAAATCGGTTCAGCCGTTTTTGAGATATTGAACTTTGAAGTTACAAAGTCGGGGGTTTTCCAACTTTTTGTTGGTTATAGTCAAATTATCACGCACAGAACTTATCACGCTAACACACAAGTAATATTTACCTCGACGTTTCGGCAACATTACAGTGGCCGTGGTGGCTCGTTGCCACTGTAATGTTGCCGAAACGTCGAGGTAAATATTACTCGTGTGTGTTAGCGTGATAGGTCCTGTGCGTGGTATTTTGACTATGAGTGAAAATCGCTAAAGTTTTTGTATTTTAGGTTATAATTCACACAAATTCAGCAAACGAAGCTTAAAAAGTGAGATTACAATGTCAATCGTTTAGAACTTCAATAATTACTGAGAAATTTATACTATGCATGAAAACAATATGTTTTTCGATTTTGTCAAAAGTGAAATACCAGGTAGTTGTCCAATAAACAGAGCCATCTGTCGAAATCAACGGAAATCACGAAAAACACAGTGTATATGTCGGAGTGCAAGTAGAAAAATCTCATATTATGTACGATAGAGCGTTACAATCAAGAGTTTTAGTAAAAATCCTTTAGTTGAAGATAATGCTATTTTTATTTATTCAGAAATTAGTCTTTAAATTCTTGTTTTTGTCCGGTGCAAAGTTTCATGTCTCTATGCTTGTTTAGTTTCGTGGTTTTAGTTACAAGAGTACATCCAAATTCCGTGAGAAAGATAGAATAAAAAAGTATAGTATTGTGTAATTCGCGAGTTCCAGTTATCTGTAAATAAAATTTTGAACAAAATAATCGAGTCACACACTCAGATTTTAATATTAGTCGACTTTATAGCATTAATGCATTAAGTTTCATAGCGTCAATATCCTCTTTGCTGTAGGATTATTGCTCTATGAATTCACTATCTTAACAAAAGCCGTTCTTTGAAGCTATAATACGTCCGGCAAAATATTTATAACGTCCAGGAATAAAATTATTAATTCAAATCATACACAATTCGCCAACAAAAGGTTTCGCATATTAAGTACCGAGGTTCCGCAATGGTCATTTCAAATATCAACATTAACGTTATTTAAATCAGATAAAGCGTAAATAGAATCGGAAGAGCGTAAACAAATTATATGATTCATTTTATGTTCACTTGTAAAACGTTTGCTTAACGTAATTGAATAATACTCGTTAAATATCTTTCTGTTAAAATTTAATTTTTAGGGTTCCGTACAAAAAAAGAAACCCATTAGGATCACTCGTGCTTTCTGTCTGTCTGTCCGTTCGTCTGTCACAGCCAATTTCAAAAGCACCGTAAAAAAAGGAAAACATTTGACTTTGGCTTTGTACGGAACCTCTCTAGGCGAGTTCAACTCGCGCTTGTCCGGTTTCTAATACAAGCTTTTTTGCTCACTGTACCTACTTGTACGGTCATGTCTTGTCAACTTCTACATGTGTCATTTCAAGTCAATCCGACTACTAAAAGTGAGTTAAAAAGAACATGCAAGATTTGACCACCAGAATTTTGCTACCAAAATAACCTAACCATAAAATTTTCATTTTTGTACAAGCTTTTTTTGCTGACTGTACTTTTTGTTGACTGTACTTGCATTGTCACTAACTACATTTGCATACCAAATATAAAAGTCGTTGCTATTAACCGTTGAAGAGTTCCGTCCTGCAGAGACGATTGTGGCTGGACTACCAGGATGTCACTACTAGATTATTGTATTGTGATGCGATTCACATAAGTATTCCAAATTTCAAGTTAATCTGACTACCTACTGAAAGTTGGTCAAATTTAACTTGCAAGGTTTGATTACAATATACAGACAAACTGACAACGGGACAGGTGAAACTAAATAAAAGCTTGTAATAAATCATGTTGTGACATAAGTATGCTTAATAGCTCAATCGGATACTGAAAACTGGTTGATAAATGGTTCCTTGTAGATTTTGAAACTACAACTCACATACATGCAAACAAATAATTACAAATTTCAAGGTTAATAAAAAACTAATAAAGATACTACCTTGCGCATCTGTCTAATATCTCTTGGGTGATGTCAATAAACACCAATGGCGTGGAACCGTACCAAATCGATTTCCATAGGGTTGCCTAGATTTTTACGTTAAGTTATTGAAAACAACTATGGCAAAGCTGTGTACAGTAACTTCTAAGTCTTGTATCAATTAAGACATACCTAACTCACGCTTCTCTCACTCGCAGTTTTACAGAAATGTGAACTTCTCGCCACTTGTATAAACTGTGATCTTTTCATTTACATACTTCTCTCAAAGGTCAATGCGTAGGCGATGACGCCGACGACCTTTATTATTTTCTTTACCATTTCCCTAAATTTCTTTTGAGATTATTGTTATGCTCAGAGTTTAATTGCGGAAAGAATGAACAGAAAACCCTAGCAATTTATTAGGACTTAGTTTTGATTTAATTACATAAAACTATTATCTATCTAAAATTACATTTCGTGAATACGTAGCTGTGAATTTTTTTTTGAAGGAAAGAAAGAATGATTCATTTGCTTAGAATACGTAAATACAGATTTTAATTACTAGGTAGTGTACATGTTTTGAACCAGTATTCAGTCGACGAATCAACATGCAAATTGATTTAAAAAAAATCAGCTTTTACCTATACATTCATAATATTATTAGAAAATTACTTTATATCGTTAAAATTTTGTCAAATTTAAAATATAATAGTAACGGTGTCAAAAAAAAATTAGAAATAAATTATATATTATATCATTGCAAATTTACATTATAATCATGAGGAATTACAGATTGAAAAAAAAAAACTATTTATTGTACTTTGACAAATCTAAGTATTCCTTAACACTTATTAATTTTCTATACGAGTATGTATGTAAAAACAACAATGTGCTGTATTAGATGTTGGATACCGACATAACTAAAAAAAATTTTTTTTCCAAGAGAGCCGATAAAAAAACACACTTTCCTCTCTTACTAACTCCTGATTTTTTTTAATTATGTCCCAACCCAACTAAAACAACGATGTAACGAAGTTAAATGAACACAGCCATGTTGGCTCTGCAAGTGATTGACAGTAGACCAAAATTTTAAATTGAACATTTAATTATTAGTATCGGGCAATTTGTTACATACGATTTCTGAGATTAGATTCCGTTCTGGTTAATTCTGTGACCCTCTGGAGTTTGTAGTCTACGCTTCAGCACCTACTACCACCACTAAAAAGTGCACTAAAGTATTTTGCAAAAAAACTGAATAATAATAATAAACTATTAAGAAATATTGTCTACTGTTTCAGTGATAAACCACTGATAAAACTTACTTATCAGCAGATCAATGCCTTAAAAAAAGGTTTATCTGATTATTGAGCATATAAGATAATTAACGTTTGTATCAATTATCATTTACGACACTACTCGCATAGCTTTAGATATTGATAACATATCTACTATTTAAAACGCTGTAGACGTCAACACACGTCTCCAGCGTATTAATAAAGAAAACATACAAAATGAAGTTAAAAATATTTTTCGTATTATTCTGTGCGGCAGTAGGAAGTTGCGAAAAATTTCGCTTCGATAATTACACAGTTTATAAAATCTACCCCGATAATGTAGCGAAAGTGAAGTTACTAGAAGAGCTGCAGAACGATGTGCGTTTCGATTTCTGGACTGATCCAGTGCCTTCAGCGGACTTTGTTCAAGTTATGACGAGTCCTGCGGACAAAGCCGATCTTCTTAGTTTCATAGACAAAAACGAAATGAGATCTGAAATCACGATGAACAATGTGCAGGAGTAAGAAACTAATCTACGTTATCTTTTGCTTTAGATGAAATTACGCAAAATACAAAGTCATCGCTAGCCTTTATTACAATGTATGAATCTTCTTTATGCAGTCATGATTTATTTACCTCAAGCTTTCTCTGATAGTGTTTGGAAACCGAATCTCAGTTCAGTCTCATTAAGTACTTACTTGGAATTAAGACAAACCTTTGTCTGCTTCATTATACATAGATGTAACAAAAGCCATCAACGTAGATGTAAATATGCATTAATGTATAGAATATAGATTCTACCTTAATATATATTTATATCTTCGTATATTGGATTAAATAAAAATAATTCGTTACGAACTGTAGCTCCTTGAAGATAAAATGCGTTCTACTAATAAGAAAGAAAGAAGGATTTATTTTAGTGCGATCTTACAGTTATAAGACTAAAACTAAATTCATAACTAAATAATAATACTTTCAGATACGTCGATAAACAAACCGTCAAAAAATACACTCGAAGCAACATTCGCACAATGACATGGGATGCTTATTACACTCAAGATGACATCAACGCTTGGCTTGATGATCTGGCCAATACGTACCAAGACATCGTCAGTGAAATCATCGGTGGTGTGTCTTACGAAGGCCGTGACATTAAAGGCATTAAAATTTCTCATGGCGCTGGCAGAAGAATTATTTTCATTGAAGGTGGTATTCACTCCAGGGAATGGATTTCGCCATCAGCCGCTTGCTATATTATTAATGAGTTACTGACTAGTGATGACCCAGAGACTGTGGCAGCTGCTCGTGATTACGATTGGTACATCTTTCCTGTTACTAACCCTGATGGTTATATTTGGACACATGAAAGTGTAAGTCAAACTTATGTCATTATTTTTATTAGATTTTACTCTTGTAGAATTGATCTTCCTATCAGGCCCCCGATATAGCATGAAGAGTCAAATTAATACAAGTAGTACTTCAAAAGCTTTACGTTTTTTTGCGCAGCTTACTTTGCGTACCTTTCACTTTGAAATGATATTACAGAATTCAATATTTCAACGGATGTATTTATATTTATTTCATTTCATTCTTTGCCTATTTTATGTTCAAAGAAAATCGTTTTAAATTACTTAAAAAACTCCAGACATGCGTCGGAACGGACACACATACAATACACTCATTTTTTTCCTCATTGGTTTATTTTTTATCTTTAATGTGCTACTTTTTACCATCGCCAATTCCAAGGGCAACAATAATTTTTAATTTCATCATTGAGTTGATTCTATTTTTAATCGTGACATGTTAGTTAGAGATTAAAATGGAAATCAATTTATCATTATCTTGGTACCCTAATAGCATCCTATTGGATTGGCGTAAGATTTGGCAGGACTATGTAGATCCAATAGCAATGCAATAACAGGGCACCGTCGTAAAACAAATCAATTAAGCACTTTCTTATTCTTATTCAATATACCTATAAATATTTTTGTTAAGTTGATACTAATTATTCTTCTACTTTGTCTTTAAGTTTAGAATGTGGCGTAAGAACAGACGACCTTTTGGCAACAATTTTGGAGCAGATTTGAATAGAAACTGGAACAACAACTGGCTTGGTAAGCTTATTGTTAAAATAACTCAAGTTTTAATTATTATAAGAGCACCTTCGGTGTAATTCTCTTTTGGCCTGAATACCAAATTTGTAGATGTAAGATGAACAAATAATTAAAATAAATAAGAAAAATTATTAGACTCCTATGTGTCTAAAAATTGTTCATATTTATTTTAATTATTTGTTACCTATGAATTTAGTTAAAAAGAAACAACTATTGTTATTTTTGTCCAATTGGTCGCTTTATTTCTAAGTTCTAATTATTTCAATTGTATGTTTTCCTTGTCCATAGTTGCTGGAGCCAGTTCGAATCCGGCATCAGATATCTACGCCGGGCCTGGACCTTTTTCAGAGCCAGAGACAAGATCGTTGTCATCTTACATTAGTACTATTGGGGATCAGATTGATCTATATCTATCTTTCCATTCATTTAGTCAGATGTTGCTGTTGCCATATGGAAATACTACGGATCATTTGGACAACTATTATGATGCCGTAAGTTTAACTCTCTAACCATTATTTTCATCATCATTAAGATTATGGTTTCTAGCCTATAAATTAGGTACCTATACTATTGGATACATGTCTTTAATATTTTTTAGGGTTCCATAGTCAACTAGGAACCCTTATAGTTTCGCCATGTCTGTTCGTCCGTCTGTCTGTCTGTCTGTCCGCGGCTAAGCTCAGAGACCGTTAGTGCTAGAAAGCTGTAATTTGGCATGAATATCAGCCACGCCAACAAAGTGGTGAAATAAAAATAAAATAAAATATTTTAGGGAACCGCCCATAGGCGTAAAATGGGGGTGTTTTTTTTCTCGACTAACCCTATAGTGTGGGGTAAAGTTGGATAAATCTTTTAAAACTATTATGGGGTTGCCAAGACGAAATATTCAACCTTAAATTGCCAATTTTAATTAAAATTTCTCTAAAATCTAAACTGTTGAGTAGTAAAATCAAAAAAAAAAAATTAGGATGGTAGTAAGTACATCAAATTTACAAGGAAAATTATAACGGCTAAGATTGCTTGAGAATTATTAGTAGTTTAAGAGTAAATAGCAACCTAAGGTAATATACCTAAACTTGGAAAATTCCGCAATACGAAAATTTACACAACACGAAATCTTTAGAAAAATATTACTTGATTTTTTCGTAATGGCTACGGAACCCTATCTTGGGCGTGTCCGACACGCTCTTGGCCAGTTTTTATAGAAACAGGCTTGCCTTTAACCACAATCACGCTGGATGGTGAAAGAAGATGTGGAATGAGATAGAGCACACTGCCTAATAAATGCCCATTCTCTTCCTCTTCTCCCTCTTAAATTTAAGAGCTATGCTCTTGTCGGTGGAGTAATCGCCACTCCGCACGGTCTTTGGCCAGCTGTTTGACTTCCTGATACGTCTTGGTCTTCCTCTACCTCGTTTTCTTTCTATTTTGCCTTCCAGCCCCCAAAAATTTAAATGCCCATTCAGTCGAGCAATTTTATTTGACCAATATTAAGCGGAAAACCTCCAAACTCCTCTAAACTTTCACATTTATTAGTAGAAAGTAGAATTCCTAAAGCAATTATTTTGGTTGTTCACAATTAATTATGAAATTCAGTGCGGGGTTTTCGTCAATTCAGGACGTGTGCAGTACTGTACCTTTACATTAATTTTAACCCGAGCTTTAGCTTTCACTGATGCACTCTCAAGACAGTTCCTATTTTAGATTTGTGAATTTTTTGCCGCCAATTAAAAAAAATAAGTTAATAGGTTAAGATTGGTTTTTTGGAATCTTTTTGTATTTTGTATTTAAATTCCAAATTTTTACTTTTACGGTCATCCCGGCACAAAAAAAAAAGTTTCTCGATGAGGGCTACGGTATAGATGTCGCTAGCGTCACTGCTTAAGTGGCTAACATAACAAACAAACGAGCTGAGATATGAGGTGCATAGGGGGAAATTCGTGTCTGTACTGTTGACCTTCAGTGGTGTAGCAGTATAGCACGCGGTACGGAATACCGAGGACCTGGGTTCGATTCCCAGTGATGGTCTTATTTTTCTGGTTTTTCTGTGCATCTATATTTCAGTTTGTATTTTCAATTTGTTAATAGGTATTTTTTATGGGAAATAAACGCTTTTTTTTTTCTTTCTTTAAATATATTTCATATTCCAGGTAAACATTGGCCGGCGCGCCATGGGAGCGCTGTCAGTCAGATACGAAACGCAATATGTTACCGGGAATATTGCCGAAGTTATATGTAAGTAAGTTCTGCAAAACGGAATTGACTCGGAGTTTGTGATGCTTCTGATGAGTTATTAATAAATTTCGCACAACTTCTATGTTTCAAATGGAAAATTTTGTTGCTGTGTTAAGTTTTTTTTTAAGTGAATTTAGTCCAGCATCAGTTTCGAGTTTGATTGTTAAAATGGACTTGTTAAACTGATCGCTGGGTGACCGCATCCTGAGGTTCCAGAAGCGTGACAACTGGGACATATTTGCTAAAATCGACGATTAAGTCCACAAACTTTGAACTCCTATTAAATCTACAATATACCATTGAGCAAAATAACTTAGATTTGAGCGTTGAACACTGAGTTAAAGACCTTTTTCTTGCCACATGTCCCTGTCAAGAGCATTCATATTTGATCCCTCCAAGTGTCCACAAACCCTAATGGTTTGCAATTTGGACCATCGTTGAGTAACAGACGTGACCCAGATGACCCGCGTGCTCGTTCGCCTCCTTATCATAATAAAAAATAAAATAACAAAACCCAGCCCAGTTTCATTTAAATATTGTTGATTGCAGATGAAGCCTCAGGCGGCAGCGTAGATTGGGTTAAAGGACACCTTCGTGTCCCTCTAGTCTACTGCTACGAACTCCGCGACCGCGGTACCTTCGGCTTTCTCCTCCCTACGGATCAAATCCTGCCAAACAACCAGGAAACCATGGACTCAGTTCTGGACATCATCTTCCAGGCCAAGAGGTTCGGGTACATGAGAAGCGGAGTGAGACTACCTGGTGCCTTTTCGTTTTTGATCATGTTTGGCGTAGTATTGACATATTTTGTGTAAGGACTGGAGTCTAACCCCTGATTAATGAATACTTTGTAGCGATACTAGCTCCATCTATTCCTGAAATAGGTGAACTAGTATGACACATGAGTAGCTAGTACTGATGACGTAACTTGTGTTACCGACATTTTTAAAATCAATTCCATAAATGAAATTTTCACATCTCTTCGTAAGGAGTTCACTCCCAAAGGCAAGCGTATAAAGAGAGATCTCTCCTCTACAGCCTTTTAAACACATTATTTTTTCGCCAAGAACAGAAAAAACATAAGCGTTGTTCCTATTTCTTTACCTATGATATGAAGGTCAATTCAGGCCGTTTAAGATGGAATTAGACAGTGTTTATTTTATAATATATTCGGGACAAAGTGATCTCTAGGTAGAAAAAAGTTTATAAAGTTATTGAAAGAGGCTATTAAAAATATCGCGAATGTGTATAAAATCATTAGTCTAGTGCTGTTTTTTAGTTTTCTTCTGTTTATTTTTGTGTAACTGTCACGAATAAATGTTTTTTCTTCTTCAAAAAAAATATTCATTGGTGTGTGCGTGCTAAAACTTGACGACCCGATAGCTCAGTGGTTAGAGAACCTGACTACGAAGCTTAAGGTCCCGGGTTGGATCCCTAGTCAGGGCAGATATTCGTAGGTATGAGAAATATGAATGTTTGTTCTCGAGTCTTGGGTGTTCAATATGTATTTAAGTTGTATCTATCTATTATATAATATTTATTGTATTACCAGCTTTTGCCCGCGTGGATTTCGGTTACCGCGTGCTGTTCCCTCGGAAACTGTGCATTTTCCGGGATAAAAAGTGGCCTTTGTCACTTTCTGGCCCATAAACTAACTCTATGCCAAAAATCACGTTGATCCATTGCTCCGTTTCGACGTGAAAGACGGACAAACATGCAAATACACTATCGCATTTGTAATATTAAGTATGGATTTCAAGACGGGCTGAGTGGAGAGCCTTGGGGGAGGCCTATGTCCAGCAGTGGACGTCTTTCGGCTGACATGATGATGTATCTATCTATAATAATATGGGTAATTATGTTTATCCGTTTATCTCGTACCTACCCATAACACAAGCTTTGCTTACTTTAACACTAGGTCAATTGGTGTCAAGTGGCCCGTGATGATATTTATTTAAAGGTGCCATTCCTGCCATCCTCAAAAAAATATTTTTTTACAAAACTGGACCCCCCTCCCCCATAGACATCTAGTTGCTTCGGACGGAAGTGGCCTACAAATAATAATAGTATGTAAATAAATAAATGTATCGTCCTCTCTTATGTCTCATGCCGACAGTAAAAATAATAATCAGCATTTTCCTAACGATAACATAACGATTGTAATTTGCCCTCAGATAATAATTTTAATCTGTAAGACTTTTTAATCATAAACTGTCTGGGATTTGATCAATACCTAACAGTTGTGAACAACAGTTCTTTAGTTATAGGGAAGTAAATTACAAATGAGCTTCTATTAACTTATTATATTCAGTAAGAGTTATTTGTCATTACCTTTGCTAAGATATCAAGGTAAAAGGGAATAAGTATTATATGTTTTAACTTGAAAAAAAAACACACCTTCGTTACGTATATACTAACTTCAAAACAATAAGACATAAAACCGCAGAATCAAAACAGTAGTTATCACCCACCAGCGCACAGCGCCCACCTTTGATTTTTATTAACCAACGAAACAAACCAGATTTTACAAACTTACTTTTACCAGCTCAAAAATGTAGAGCTGTTCTTATGGTGAGCTACTTTGCAATTTTAGGTTTTATTTGGGAAGATGTAGAGCTCTGTTGCTTTTATTATAATGAATGTTAGCGTGGTATCATTGAGCTTGACGGCAAATAAAAGTTTGTCGTTTTGCGTGCGTAGTTAAACTGTAGTCTAAAGCCAAGATCGGAAAATAAAATGACGATGTATCGGAATGGTAGGCATTAGTGCTACTTTATTATTTTTTCAATTTTTATTTATTTATTGTGAAACAAACAGTCATACAAAGACAAGTTTACAAATATGTATTTTATATGTAACTACTATACTACAGTACAGATCTATAGTTCAAAAGTTACATAAAGGAAATACGAAAAATGCAGCACAATTACCGCAATTTTCATGTATTTGTTTAAAATTACAATTAATTATCACAGTAACGAAAATTGCACTAGCTATATTATTTCTTACCTAAAAGCTGTATACCTCCTATTTTGTGCTTCTATCTTTAAGAAAAGGTCAAGACTCCTGCTGCGTGATATACCTTCAATGAGCTCGCGATATTGAATATTTAAAAGATCTCGCCTTTTTCAAACTTGGCCTTATTTCATACGTCTCGACGGGATAATGGTTACTAGGCCAGTCGACATAACTCGTGCACCGTTTAAAAAAATTATGTTTGCAGTATCATGACAAAATTTTACACTTGGATCAAATTTTTTTACTACGGATCTCGCCTTTTTGTTTCAAACTTGGCCCTATCTCATATTTACCTCTTGACGGGTCAATAGCTATTAAGCCAGTCGAAACAACTCGTGCAACATATCAAAAATTCATATTTGCAGTTTCAGAGAGTATCATGACAAAATTTTATATTTACATCAAAAAATTCTACTACAGATCTCGCATTTTTGTTTCGAACTTGGCCCTATCTCATATTTACGTCTTGACGGGATAATGGCTACTGGGCCAGTCGACATAACTCGTGCGCCGTGTCATAAATACGAGACTTTGCTGTTACGATGAATGCCGCTGCTGAATAAAGGCAAGGATGTGGAACAATGCGCTCCCAAAGTAGAGAAAACATGTTTTGACGGGAAAGAGTTTATGATATATCTATGGTGAAGTTTTGACACACTGTGGATACCATAAGGAAATGTATTTGGTGCAATTATGTATGTAGGTGCAGGAAGCGTTTAAAATTACATTGACATTTTCTAAGGGATATTGACAATAATACAATACAATAACTCTTTATTGAACACCAACACAATAGTAAGCAGTACAGTAAACAAAAAGCAAAGGTATCTACATAAAGATTTTACAAGGATTGACTGTGATTGTCTTTGATGAACTTTTGATATTCCAACACAGACTTAATGCATTCCTATTAGACTAAAGATAGCTCGCGAGAATCTCATCAAAAGTAATCACAATCTATTTATATCCCTTCAAAAATATGTCTAATACCTATACATTATAATTATTTACTTAATCGACTTACTGTTTTGCTATTTCCGTAGTTTCAAATTTACATATTATTTGTAATTTTGTCTTCAGTTATATACTCGCTTCCTGACTATTAGAAATTTTACAAGACCCATCAGTATTTTATTGCAGTAGCACTGCTTTGTTTATTTTCTTGCGCGGTATGATTTGACAGCTAATAACTTCACCGTATTTATTGAACTCGGGTAAAATTCTAGTCATTTTACAAATATTTACCTTCAAAGAATTACCAGAGAAGCTGGAGCAGTGGTGGATGCTGGAAAACATGAAGCAGTTAACCAGGCTCTTGGTTACATAGACAATTTTCATATAGGTATATTACCTACTGTATCAATTAATTTACCCAGGTTTTGACTTGCTGAAATACTACATGGCCACCTCAGAGATCTACGACTTTTGGGGTTAATAAAAGTAGGAAGACTTATTTGGAATACTTAAGATAATGCTACCAAATTACTAGGTATACTACACTTTCCCACAGCGAGAGTAAATGACTCGTTTATAACAACAGAGTTTATTTTTGTGACGACTGACTCACCTTATTGTCTTCAGTGCATAAAAATGTCAGCCACGTTATTTACGAGGCATTTGAGCTTCACCCGCGAACATTACCGATGTGGAAATAACTCTGCATAAAAACCGATGCCAGTGGCATAAAATCGCCACCTACTGTTTTAACTGGGTGCAGAGAAACGGGTTCTGTTTGGAGAGACAGACACCTAGCGGGTTTAAGACTATGCATTCTCAGATCGAGAACAAACGATGGAATTTGTACGCTTGATTTTTATAGTTCGATACATTCTTTCAGTTTGGCCAATGGTTAGTGGATACTCAGAGTTTTGCAAGAAGTATTTTTTGCTGCTTAGATACCACAAAGTATTTTACAAACAGACAACTGTTAGTTCTGTCATCTAGGACCCATAGTTCAGCTTTGCTTAATTTCGGACTAAGAAGGTTGCTCTTGTTAAATATTGATATTGTCCTTTGAGATGTCCAGTGACCAGTAGTAATACAACAAACAACTGTGATTTCTTAGATACTCTTTCTTAACTTAACACAACTTAAATTCACTTTAATTGGACAAAAAAATAGCATTCTAATATTTACCTCCGTTAAAGGTCTAATATAGTCAAAATTGCAGCAAGTTCTCCTACTTTAAATGGAAATTTTATCATAATCTTGAAAAAATTAACGAGATCAAATTTTCGTAAGTAGACAGCAAAAGGCTCTTTTACATATTTCCTTCATACAACCAGTGTCTTCAGAAAGATCCTAGCCTGGAATGCCCAAGAAAAAGCCCATCACCTACGCATTCCTTCTAAAACCTCCCATTCCCACAGTTCTTACCCACAGCTTTATATAATTTTAATTCCCATAATTTACACGTATAGTTTTCCGGTGGAATCTCACAGCGTACTCGTATTTACATTACAAGTGGCATCGGATAAGGCCTCCTGGAGGTCTTCTTAAGGCGGCATAATGTGGATCCTTTGTTGTGACCAAATGGCTGGACCAGAATGAATATCTGGAAGAGACTTGTTTATATATTTTAAAAATTTTAGAAACTGCTGCTTCCATTCCATTGTAAAGGTTGCCTGGCAGAGATCGCTCTGAAGCGATATGGCCGCCTATTGCCTATTACCTCAGAAAGTCTGTGTATATACCTGTTTTTAACCCCCGACGAAAAAGAGGGGTGTTATTAGTTTGACCACTATGTGTGTCTATGTGTCTGTGGCACCGTAGCTCTTAAACGGGTGGACCGATTTGAATGCGGTTTTTTTGCGGAAGGCCATGTTTAAAATAAAACGGATAGCCTTATTTGCTCTTATTTTAAAATAGGCTGGCGTTTGACCATAATCACGTCTGATGGTAAGCGAAGATGTGGTCTGAGATGGAGAATGCTCGTGAAACCCATGCAATGTACCTATTTAATTTTAGTTTCATACTTCAACGCGTTTCTGAGGAAAAGAGTCTTGCCATACGGAAAAAATGGTGATCCTATGAAGGTGTATTTTATCTTCTGAGCTTATTTAGGAATTCTGAAAAATAAAACCTTATGAAGGCTTCATATTAATGCTGTAAATAAGTTAAAGATTTTACTTTTTCTGCGCTTTAATACCAAGGATGATGACGAGAGTCATTGAAAGATATTTGTTCCTAGTTATATTCTCGATTGTGTTGACTAATCAATTACATTAAGATCGAAATCAACAACAACATGACAAGACTGAAAATACAGCCAATTATTTTTGTTCCACGAGCAACTCCAAGCAATTTAAGTAACTACTCCTTCTGATAAAGCTAGCTTCGTGTAAGACAGTGTTTTATAAAGAAAATGGTACTCAAAATAACTAGAAAACGAAATAACCCAACCAACTTAAAATATTTGAAAGACCCCTGGCATTGTCCTTTCAGATTTAAATATTATAAAAGCGGCTGAACAAATTTCAATGAAAGATAGCTAAGTACACCACCGCAAGAAAACTCGCTTTCACGTATAAACCACAATCAACAACTTC
This sequence comes from Choristoneura fumiferana, assembly GCF_025370935.1. Taxonomy (NCBI): domain Eukaryota; kingdom Metazoa; phylum Arthropoda; class Insecta; order Lepidoptera; family Tortricidae; genus Choristoneura; species Choristoneura fumiferana. The sequence continues at coordinate 3,518,086 of NC_133482.1, read as the reverse complement.
ATCGAAATCAATCTATCCGTTTCAGAGCTACGATGCCTCAGATAGACAGACATTGGCGTCTAATTAATAATAAACCCCCTTTTACGTAGGGGGTTAAAAAGTTGAGTACATTTATCTTTCATTGTGAGCTAATTTAGAACATAGAAAATCAAGAAGAAATGGTGTGCTATCGGTATTATGATTAAAGACTGGGCACACTGGGCACATGCCCGGCCAGGACCCCGCGATTGATTGGGTCTCCTAGTCCCTACTCTATTACCAAACCATAACCTGCAGATGTTAGGATTAGGACCTTGTGCAAGGTCCACCCGGATTGCTTCCACCATCTTGCTCGCTAATCCTGCCGTGAAGCAGCACTGCTTGCACTGTTGTGTTTAAGGGTGGAGAGTAAGACAGCCGGTGAAATTACTGGCACTTGAGGTATCCCTCCTTAAGTCTTTAGGTTGGCAAAGCATCTGCAATACCCCTGGTGTTGCAGATGTTTATGGGCGTTGGTGAGTCTTACCATCAGAAGACTGAGACCCACTTTTTCGTTTGTCATCCAGTCGAATAAAAAAAACCGATAGCTACTTAACTCTTGCCTGAAACCAGGCTTACCGAATGCAGCATGTTGTGCCCAGGGCCTCTAATAAATGAAAGACGTCTGTGATTAAAGAAACTTATTATCACTTCCAGTGACCTAGGTCCTCCTACATCCCCTTTGTTGCTGCGTCTCTTTGTTACCACGACCACAATGAGTGTTAAAACGGTGCCGCGAAACGGGCAAGAGCCCCTTTGAGAGTGACCCGTCCGAGCGGCGAAATCTGATCATTCACACGATACGCATTTGTTTTTGGCCGAATAAGAACTTCAAGATTGAAGGCTATGGTTTTATGTTTTCGAAGAAAAAATCCTTAGAGGCTCACTTTTATGGCCGACTGTGTGCCAAGACCTTTTTTTTCGGAAACATTGTTTTTAATATAATAACTTTCTAAACTTATGTAATTGATTTTTGTACAGAATCCTTTTGTTTTTAATAGAATTATTATTTTAAACTTATGTACCTAATTGATTTTTCTACAGAATCCTCATGGTAAAAGTCCGACGCGCGATTGGCTGGTTTTTATTTATTTTTAACCGACTTCAAAAAAGGAGGCGAGGTTATTAATTCGGTTGTATTTTTTTTAATGTTTGTTACCCCAGAACTCCGTCATTTATGAACCGATGTATTTTTTTTTGCGTTCGTCTAGGAATGTCTTCAATTGGGTCCCATTAGCACCAAATCAGGATATAATGATTGGATCCTGGAAATCGACGGAACTCTTCCAATGTTGTAGGGACACCTATAGTAAATTGGATATATTTAGTAGTAACTCGTGCATTTGCTCTTGAAAATCATGAGTTGGTGAAGTGGAACTGATGATGAAGACCACAGTTGACCATCAGAGTTACTACTCAATAACAAGTATTTCACGGGTTGAATTTTAATTACTTGGACACAGTTGCTAAGCAATTTATGCTCCTCGTAATGCATATTATTATGGTAAAACGGGTGGTGAAGCACCAGGACTCCTCTATAATGAACGTCTCTGCATCGGAAAAAGCAATCTTTCGTAAAAGGTGACAAGCAGTTGATATTAAACTATTGTATCTTAGATTATTTACACTAAAAAGCGTAAAAAAAAATATAACTAAAAATTGAACCGACTACAAAAAACCATGAAAATAATGTTCTACCAGTCTAAAGTCGGTCGGTGCCTCACTCAACACGAGCCAGCAGGAGTGATTGAAGCCCAATATAAAGTGCGTAGGTGAGGTAGATGACTATAGATAGGTCCACTCCTGCTGGCTCGTGCTGAGGCACCGACCGACTTCAGACTGGTAGTTTTTTTTTTTATGTTTTTTTGTAGTCGGTTCAATTTTTGTTATATTTTTTTTTAAATTATTTATGTTGTTAACGTAGAGTCGTGAAGTGCTTTCTTGGACATGGCTTTGTGGAGGTAAAACACTAATGTAACAGTTGGTTTCTAAGTATCTCTTGATTGCAACTTCTGGGAAGAGGATCGATAATCGGTATTCACTCTGGTTATTCACTCGAAGTCATGGTAGCTTAGTAGCGACCTATGGCCTCTCAAATAGAAAATCGTGGGCTCAATCCCTGCGCTCATCACTGAGTTTTTCAAAATTTACCATGAACTTTACGTATCGAAAATACAAACTGAGACATGGACGTACAGAAATACCAGAAAATGAAACCAGCGCTGGGAATTGAACCCAGGTCCTCAGCAATCCGTGCTGCGTGCTATAACCACTACACCACCGCTGGACAAGAGTCTAGACACAAATTTTTCCTATGTACACATATCTCAGGTTTCTTTTTTCTACACGCTGCTTAAGCAACAGCACTAGCGACATCTATGTTTCGCTCTCATCGAGAGATGTCACACTCTTTCGGAACTAACCACTCACCTAGATAAGAGATGTCGCTACTAAGCAATCAAATTATGATTGGATTTTTGGAGTATTTTTGTAGTTTTTAATTCAATTCCAAATTTGTTACTTTTACGGGTATCCCGTGAAAACCATATAGTGTATTTTCGATATGGTTTTCACGGGATACCCGTAGAAGTATAACAAATTTGGAGTTGAAATAAAAAATACAAAAAGACTCCAAAAAACCAATCATAATGAACTTTACAGTGAATAACACACAATCTGCGAAGAAATTCAATGGTAGTGGAGCTCTCAATCTGCACTAGTTCAGGTGGGAACTACGGCCTAAGCCCTCTCATTCTGAGATGCCTGACCCTGGGGGGCTACTACGAAATTCCAAAATCGAAGTTCGTATCGTACCGTCCCTCTCGCTCCCGTATATCTCGTATAGCGTCAGCGGGACGGCAAGACATGAAGTTCGAATTTTGCACTTCGTAGCGTTGGGCCTGCCCAGAAAGATGCCTATTGGCTCTGTGCACGACATCAGCGCCACCTAGCGTCCGCAACTTTTTTGGCTCTAATGCTCTGACGTTTTGAAATTTCATCGCGACATTGTGACAAAAATCAAACACATAACGTATTGACTTGTAATACAAAATTACTGTGATACCGTGATTTGGGTGAACAAAAGGTTGTGAATTCATTTTTGGTCATTAAAGGTAAATAAAATTTATTCAAAAAGTGTGTTTTTTTTTCGTTATGTCAGGGTTTGTTTACTTCATGTTTAGTTGTACTTTTACTGTAATACGAAAAGATAAAGCTATCTTATTGGTTTCTTTGAATAATAGTAAAATTATATAATTGTTCTTATATCGCTAGTAATAAATTAAATATCGTTTTCAGATCAAAATGAGTATCATTTTGAAGACCGGTTTTGTGAGTATCACTCAATATAAAATTTCAATCACAAACCGTTTCATAAGGAAAATTGTTGCTTGACATGTCCGAGATGTAGAGGAATTAAGAACAAAACAGGGACAGTGTTCAATAATTCAAGCTCGCATCATAACACAAACATCTATTACTAAAATTAGATAGTTAAAGTCTATACAAATTGCTTTGTTAATGACAGATTCATATGAGTATGACATATGACAGAGCCTAGATTATTTCTTCTTTTGGCCACTATGAGCGCTGCGATAGATTTCATTACCCCCACCTAGTACTTCGCACCCTCCCAACTGCCAAATACTTCATTATCAAACTATACCTACATTCTCCGCTGACGATCAAACATTGATGCACTATTCATTACAATATCAAGCAAACATGATGCGGCATATTCGAGCCCATTAGCCTCTGCACAAAAGCGGTGGGTGAGCACAGATAAATCTTGGAACGGAAGATCGCGTAACATGATGAATGATTTTAAAGCGATACCGGCGTAGGATGCAGGAATGGTTGGATGCGGTGTTCAAGTAATGCTTAATTTCCTTAAAATGGTTGCCAGTTTGATTATTTGCGTTGCAGTTGATTAGGCTCAGCGGTAACTAATATATTAATATTAGATAAATCTACCGCCTTTCTCATCTCTATCTCTCTTTTTTTTATTGTATAGACGCAGCTATCATAAGATCACCGGTGAGCTAAGTATTTTATTTAGTCCATTGATGATTTAGTCCATAGATCTTCTTAAAGTAACGCCTGATTTAATAAATTAGTAATTTCTTTTGACATGAATAAATTCTTTCTTTAACCCGAAATTATGAAATAATTTGACATGAAACATCAAACTAGTGGTTTGACCCATATGGCCTCTCAAGCAAAGGGGGATGTTGCATTAAAAACAACCTTGCCAAATTCCATGACCCCAAAACCAGCGGTTGAAATTTCGAGATTTTATTCCGATCTCCTAAGAATATCGCATTAAAATTTGCCTGATATATACATATTTATGCCAGGCGTTTGACTAGGTACAATCACGAATAATGGCAAGTGAAGGTGTAAACTAAGATGGAACAGGCTTACCCAATAAATACCAATGTGTTACTCCGGACGCCCAACTGAATTTCGTTAAAACTATTCCCCGTCTTAGTGTGGAGGAGGTAAAACATACACACATACACAAAACACACATACACACAAACTTCCGAATTAATAGAATTGGTAGGATGTGTTTAGCAATAAAATGCCAACTCTATTACAACACAACTAACTTCTTCACTTCAGGGTCGTTGGTTTGTCGAAAATAATAAATTTGCGGGTCTCGAGAGGCTTCGGAGTCGAAACTCAGTGGGCGTTGCGATTTTTGTTTGCAACATTTTGGGTCAAAGGACTTTTTTATCAGAAATGTCAACGTTCATATTTATTAAAAGTAAAAATTCTGAATGTAGATGGAATCTCACTATTTCTTCTTTGAGTTTCTTGCCGGTTTCTGCTCAGGAGATTCATTTAATCGTTGGTAGATTGTTTAATATCCATAAGTGCTTATAAATGGCTAAATTTAATAAAAAATAATTTGATTTTGACTATAGTCTGTGATTAGCCAAATTTAGAGAACGAAAATACCAAAAGAGTGAAATGATGACGTGGATTTTAATACAAATTA